>NC_056733.1:1318572388-1318588625 GCF_019279795.1 Protopterus annectens
CTCCTACAACTACTATCTCATTCTTTTACTTTTTTTAGAAACTTGTTGTTTTTTGACATGCTCGCTCCTACTGTAAATTGAGCTTTGAAACTCCACCCATTTATTATCTCACCTGTTTATTTTTCTTTGACACTGAAAGATAAAATCTAGGACTACTTTAGTTCCCCCTCTATGACCTGGAAATCACATAACATTTGCTTAAATGAACTAAACTCATTGCCTATTCAACCAATCCAGTAATCGTTGGGCCTACATGTTTGGGACTGCATATGATTCCCAGTTTGTAGTAATGAAGTTGAAGTCACAAACGCTTAGATCCAAAGATTACTGGATTTTGTCAACATGAATGCTATGGATCAGTTAAGCTAAACACCCATTACAGGTACAAACATCCTTGACCTAATCAATAAAAATATGGGGCAATGTTGCACCCCCTCATGTATAACCTCCTCACTGGTCAGGTCAGACTATAAAGCTATCTCCCTTTAAAATAAAAATAAAAGCTGTAACACTAACCCTGGATTTTTTTGGAATAATTCCAAGGCAAAGTTTTTATCTTTAAGTGACATACAAGTCCACCCAAACCCAGGGAACTCAGCTGCATATGCACAGTCATTCCCAAAAACTTATTGCAATCTTGTATACAGCTGCACAGAGGCAGCTGTTCCTCCATGAAAAATGCAGGGGGCAAAGTAAAAACAAGCCCCCTTGGTGGAAGCACAGCATTAACAGGTACAACAAGAGGAAGAAAATCATGTCCAAAAATAGGAAGTGCAATACCACGCAAGGTAACAATGTCTATTTCAAACTTAATAAACAGCTCAAGTACCTAGTTAAGTCTTCCAAGGCTAAGTTTGAAGTAAACATAGCCCCCAGAATAAGGAAAGTCATAAGGCATTCTTCAGCTATGTCCATATTCTCAAAGGCAATAAACAAAAATTTGCTGAACTAATTGTAAGTGAAGACATTTATACTGAACCAGAAGATTTAACAAATCTACTGGCAGATAAATTTACTTCCAACTCACCACAAGACATGCCTCAAGAATATCCCATCAACCATTATTCCCCCTATTACCACTATGGAACAGGTCCATAAAGCACTCTCCAAGACCAAAAACACTGCATCGATGAGAACTGTTAATATCCCACGATGCCTTTTTAATAGGATGAAGCAGAACCTATCAGGCCCAGGACAATCACTATTAACTGTAGCTTCCAAACAGACTTCATGTTGAACAAATGCAGGACTGCTACTGTCATCCCTCTGTATAAGGGTGTTTTATCCACGGATCAAGGAGACTATTGCATCGCTCTGTATAAGGGTGTGTCATCCACAGATCCATGAGACTATTGCATCCCTCTGTATACGGGTGGTTGTCCACGGATCCAGGAGACTATTGACCCATAAGCCTTGCTAGTATCATATGTAAAGCCATGGAAAGAATAATCAAAGATTTGATAAATGATGATGTAGGAAATCTTCAGACACTGGATCCAACATAGTTTGGTTTTGTCAAAAACAGGTCATGCCAAATCAACCTGGTGGGCTTCTTTAAAAGGGTCAGTGGATGAGGGAACAATGGTGCATACTACCCACCTCAACCTGGCCAAGGTATTAGACACAATACCCCTCTCTGACATTGTAGTCAAGCTCACTAAATTAGATATAAACCCTACATCACCCAGTCGATGACCATCTAGCTCACTGACAGACCCCAGGAATTTAGGATAGTGGAATCCACCTACATAAAAATGCCAGTCACTTTTTGGAATCTACTTCTTGGAAGTCAACTCCAACATCAAGAGCCTTTGGCTGACCATGTCTGCAGATGATTGCAAACTAGGAACTGTCACAGAATCCCCCAAGATGCTAATATCCTCCAAGAAGAGTTAACCGACAAATGACTGGTGTCATAGCTATGGTTTAAAACTTTTTACTATCAAAACTTGGAGACTGCATCAGTTGACTGGCATGTGGCTGACTTGTAGTTTCCAAGTCGGCAGAATGTCTAACCAAAATTGATCAACTAAGCTACAGCGAACAGATAGTGTAGGTCAATAATTTGGGTTCGACATTGTGCAGGGAGGTTGCGGTTCAGTGAGGAACAAGGAATTAGCCCATTTTCTCACTGTAGTGCGATATCAGAGTTTGTATATTTAATGTGCAGGGGATTGGTGGGGGGGGGCTATGCCCCACTACAAAATAGTAGAATTAATGTACTGTTGACTGTAGACTTCAAAGGTACATTAATGTGCATAGCAGGAAGTGAATGACGTCACCTCCTGCTATGTCAAATACTTCGAACCACCATTGTCGATGTATTCATTTTCGCTTTGGTTTATTTTTTGGCATTTCGAATTTAGCATTTTGGGTTGAAATTTAATGGTTGACCAAAGCTGATTCAAAATGCCAATAGTAAACTGTTTAAAACTCAATGCAAAGAAAATCATAATAGTAACTTCTGGGAAGTTAGCTACCCCAGAAGACTAGTTAATTGATAACACACCTGTAAGAATATACCCAATAATCAGGGACTTGGCAGTGTATGTAGAAAGTAATCTGACTTTCGTCCAACATGTGTCTAAGGTAGTAACGAAATCATTCTATGTTGCTCAACTTTTAAGCGAGAGTATGGCATCTAGGTCCAAGAAAGTTATCATTCCTCTGTATTCAGCCCTCATCAGGCCAATCATTGAGTACATTACCCCCCTTTAGTATGTACCTGACCAGGTACATGCAACAACTGTAACATCCACAGAGGCTGCTCACAAAAGAATACAGGATGTTAACAATATGGATTGCATCAAAGCCCTATCTCTATACTCTGTCTTTTACAGGCTGTGGAGAAGTGATTTATATCTGGCATACAAGACATTCCTGTATCCCATTCTGATGGACCTCCTGCATATCTGCAAGACAAATAGCATTAGAACAACCCAGTCCAGGGACTTAAACCTTGTTTGCAACATAAATGGGATATGTTAAAGGGACAGGTATATCTCTCAGAGAAAAAACATTGTCAGGAAAAGACTTCTCTTCCCCGACTATACTCAAGCATAGCCTTGACCAGTGGATGGGAAACTGGAAATTCACCTTGGTCTGGCATCTGTTATTCTAATGGACTGAGGCAAACTGTAATTGCTTGACCACCTATGCCCTAGCTTACATATACCCCCTCAAAATAACTTCTAGTGCTGCAAATGTGTTGGATACATTTGGGATGTGTGGCTAGGCTGATAAAAGCCCCTGTGGTCATTAGTCTAGTATACACTTATGACCTTATTGAGCCTATTTGTTAACTTTATAAGACACCATTCTGCTTTGAACCTAAGCAGTTGCTGATATTGGCTATGTGGTATCCATGTTTTCAAATTCAAATAAATAGACAAAGAAATGAAGACATAAGAGCAAAAGCCAAAGTAGCTCCAGTTGCAGAAAAGATCAAAGAGAACAGATTACGGTGGTTTGGGCACATGTGTAGAAAAGCAGAAGACAATCTGGTGAGGAAGATTTGGGACAGACAGGAAGAAGGTAAGAGGAAATGAGGACATCCAGCAAAGAAGTGGATGGATTGTGTGAAAGAAGTTCTGCGAGTCAGGCATGAGTGTTGAAGAAGGCAGGAGTGTCACACTGAATCAACAGAGTTGGTGACAGTTAACACAATACCCCGACCCCATGCAGAAAAATGGGAAAAAAGGGGGCTGATGATGATGATGATATTAAGCCATATCAGAGCATCTGAAGGAACACATTGAAGCCTACTCTTAAGCTACATAATTTCATTGAGAAATGCAACTCACAACAGACTAATAATGTTTTCTCCATAAACAAAGTAAAGGCCCATGACAAGGAAAATAAAGCACAAAACCTGATTATGTCTTGCAAAAAAAAAGAGGAGAATCCTTCTGCATTATGTAAGTTGCTAGCATCAGCCAGATAATGATAAACATAATCTATTATTAATGTGAATATTCTAAACATGATGGAATTGAGGAGTCATCAAGAAAGGTTAAGGGGCAAATAGCTCATGTGCATCATGTGGCAGATGCAACATAATCAACTTTTGTCTTAAGTTAGTGTAAAGGATTAAGGCAGTTAAGAATTAACAGTATGTGTCCTGTGGTCCAGAGTTCGATTCCCTCAGCCTCCATTTGCCTAACTGTATGACTTTGTACAACTCCCTGAACCAAACTGTGCTCCTAGTCTGAATCTAAAAACGTTCTACGTGGCTCAGTGTTCCCTCTCGGTCAAGACATACATGAGTAATTGATGAAAAGCATCTGATTGAACGGTGTCTCTTCAATCCAGACTCCCCAGAATGACTACTCCCTGACCATGTTCTGCTGCAGTGTGAGATTGCAGTATGTGTGAGTACTTTTTTCAGTCTTATAGCACATACTTCTGTTTTCCTTATTTTGATGCTCCACCGTGAAGTTAGTAAATGTAAGTAGAGAGGGGATATGTGGTTGACACCAAATGCATTGGGGTGCTGGGGCTTGTCCCACTGCACAAACAATGTTGTAGATTTCATGGATTACCACTCTTATGGTTTTGTATGAATCAGGTTCTAGTTGACAGGCTAAGTATCAACTTCTCTCAATAAATCCACGTTATTACAGTGAGTTGAGCTAACACCACATCTTCTGTCATAACTGGTAGATAAGTTATATTCCTGAATAGATATAGAAATCTGTGTCATATTTTTCCTCTTGAAAGGTATGCAGAGATGATTTCTGTGTTATTTATAGAATCTATTTCTGTTAGGCACATAATTTTAAGAATGACAGCTGCTTTCGCCCAGAGGATTTGTTGCCATTATATGTTTATTTAGACTACATATTGAATACGCTGCGTCCTTAATATTTGGAAACTAGATCAAAGCCAGTGAACCTTTATTCATAAAATTCTATCTGTCAGGAGCATGTGTTAAAACAGAACACTATAGAATCTGGGATTGTATGACTTCATCTTTTATACTTAAAATAGGATAGCTGATTAAAGTATTTATTTGTATTCACAATAGTTATTTGGCTGCTAACTTAAATGTGACACATATGAATTGTAGCCTGAAGACCCACTATAATAATTCCCCTGCTACGTATGGACACCTTAATTTTTACGAATGGATTGCTGTGCTCCACTTGAATGATGCTATTTATTCTGAATTGAAACTTTTAGGGTGGAGTCTCTTTCCTATAAAAAGCTAAGTAAGGACATTTTCAAGTCAATTTGATAATTTCCAGCACTTTGTTCAACCTGCAACTTTGTCCTAGAATAGAAAATAAATGAGTTCTACTGGATTATCATGCATGAGCTTAATATAGTCATACTATATTGTTTTTTATATAATATAGTCATACTATATTGTTTTTAAATAATACAGTCATACTATATTGTTCTTTACATAATGTAGTCATACTATATTGTTTTTTATATAATACAGTCATACTATATTGTTTTTTATATAATATAGTCATACTATATTGTTTTTATATAATACAGTCATACTCTTTTGTTTTATATATAATATAGTCATACTATATTGTTTTTTTTATAATAATTTTGGAGTGAGTTGGATGAAGTGGTGATGACTGTACCCAAGGGTGAGAGACTGGTGATTGGAGCAGATTTCAATGGGCATGTTGGTGAAGGGAACAGAGGAGATGAGGAAGGGATGGGTAAGTATGGTTTTAAGCAAAGGAATGCAGAAGGTCAGATGGTAGTGGATTTTGCGAAAAGGATGGACATGGCTGTGACGAATATGTATTTTAATAAGAGGGAGGAGCATAGGGTGACATACAAGAGTGGAGGAATATGCACACAGGTGGATTATATCTAATGTAGAAGGGCCAGTCTGAAGGAGATTGGAGACTGTAAAGTGGTGGCAGGGGAAAGTGTAGTTAGGCGTCATAGGATGGTGGTTTGTAGGATGACATTGGTGATCAAGAAGAGGAGGATGAGTTTGAGGGCAGCACCAAGGATCAAATGGTGGAAATTGAAAAAGGGTAATTGTGAGGTGATTTTCAGGGCAGAGTTAAGACAGGCACTGTGTGGCAGTGAAGAGTTACCGAATAGCTGGGTAACTACAGCATAGCTAGTAAGAGAGATGGCTAGAAAGGTGCTTGGTGTGACATCAGGAAAGAGGAAGGAGGACAAGGAGACCTGGTGGTGGAATGAAGACGTACAGGAGAGTATACAGAGAAAGAGGTTGGCGAAGAAGAAGTGGGATTGTCAGAGAGATGAAGAAAGTAGACAAGAGTATAAGGAGATGAGGTGCATGGCAAAAAGAGAGGTGGCAAAGGCTAAGGATAAGGTGTATGAAGAGTTGTATAAAAGTTTGGACACTAAGGAGGGAGAAAAGGACCTGTACCAATTGGCTAGACAGAGGGGCCGAGCTAGTAAAGATGTGCAGCAGGTAAGGGTGATAAAGGATAATGAGGGAAACATACTCACAAGTGAGGATAGTGTGTTGAGTAGATGGAAAGAGTACTTTGAGGGGCTGATGAATGAAGAGAATGAGAGGGAGAGAAGGTTGGATGATGTGCGGATAGTGAATCATGAAGTGCAGTGGATTAGCAAGGGGGAAGTAAGGATAGCTATGAAGAGGATAAAGAACAGAAAGGCTGTTGGTCCAGATGACATACCTGTGGAAGCATGGAGGTGTTTAGGTGAAATGGCAGTGGAGTTTTTAACTAGATTGTTTAATGAAATCTTGGAAAGTGAGAGGATGCCTGAGGAATGGAGAAAAAGTGTTTTGGTACAGATTTGATTTTTAAGACTAAGGGTGATGTGCAGAGCTGTAGTAACTACAGAGGGATTAAACTGATCAGTCACAGCATGAAGTTATGGGAAAGAGTAGTGGAAGCTAGGTTAAGAAGGGAGGTGATGATTAGTGATCAGCAGTATGGTTTCATGCCAGTAAAGAGCACTACAGATGCGATGTTTGCTCTGAGAGTGTTGATGGAGAAGTACAGAGAAGGTAAGAAGTAGTTGCACTGTGTCTTTGTGGATTTAGAGAAAGCATATGACAGGGTGCCTAAAGAGGAGTTTTGGTATTGTATGAGGAAGTCAGGAGTGTCAGAAAAGTATGTAAGAGTGGTACAGGATATGTACAAGGGTAGTGTGACAGTAGTGAGATCTGCGGTGGGAGTGACGGATTCGTTTAAGGTGGAGGTGGGATTACATCAAGGATCAGCTCTGAGCCCTTTCTTATTTGCAATGGTGATGGACAGGTTGACAGACGAGATCAGACAGGAGTCCCCGTGGACTATGACATTTGCAGATGACATTGTGATCTGTAGTGAGAGTAGGGAACAGGTGGAGAAGACCCTGGAGAGGTGGGGATATGCTCTAGAGAGACAAGGAATGAAGGTCAGCAGGACTAAGACAGAATATAAGTGTGTGAATGAGAGGGAGGATAGAGGAATGGTGAGGATGCAGGGAGTAGAGTTGGCAAAGGTAGATGAGTTTAAATACTTGGGATCAACAGTTCAGAGTAATGGTGAATGTGGAAGAGAGGTGAAGAAGAGAGTACAGGCAGGATGGAGTGCATGGAGAAGAGTGTCAGGAGTGATATGTGACAGACGAGTACCAGTAAGAGTAAAAGGGAAGGTCTACAAGAGGATAGTGAGACCAGCTATGTTATATGGGTTGGAGACAGTGGCATTGACAAAAAGGCAGGAGTCAGAGCTTGATGTGGGAGAGTCGAAGATGTTAAGATTTGCACTGAGTGTGACGAGGATGGACATGATCAGGAATAAGTCTATTAGAGGATCAGCCCAGGTTGGAAGGTTTGGAGTCAAAGCCAGAGAGGCAAGATTACATTGGTTTGGACATGTGGTGAGGAGGGATGCAGAGTATATTGGGAAAAAGATGCTAATGATGAAGCTGCCAGGTAACAGGAAAAGAGGAAGGCCTAAGATAAGGTTTATGGATGCGGTAAGAGAGGACATGCAGGTGGTTGGTGTGACAGAGCAAGATGCAGAGGACAGGAAGAAATGGAAACAGTTGATCTGCTGTGGCGACCCCTAATGGGAGCAGCCGAAAGAAGAAGAAGAATTAATATATGTCATGCTTTATTGTTTTCACATTATAAGAAGATAGAACATCTTGTACAAAACAAAAGTGCCTATAGCTATTGCTTTATTACAGATATTCTAATAATAAATTCTGTTTGGTATTACTGAAATAGTTGAGAGAGACTCTTGGGGTGGGTAACTGGAAGAATTCTTTAGAGTATAAATGAGGTTTGGCTACAAACCAATTTGTCCAGGAACATCTTCAGAAGGGGGTTAGATAAATATATTAGTGGGATTTAAGAGGGCGGGGGGGTGAAAGGGTTAAATGGAAGGAGGGATTATTGGGAGGAAATGAGGTTAGGGTAGGGAGGGGTTTAGGCAAGTGTAGCTGGGTAAGGAATCACATTTTGGTGTGAACTCGCTAAAGTGGAGGATCACATCTGTGACAACCAGAGGTTTACTGGTGATCAGGTAGGCCTTTGGGTGTTTGGGTTATTTTGAGAATTAGGAGGTGGGGGGGGGTTATTATGAGCATAATCAGAGGGGCTAATAAGAAATATGGCACTGCTAGTGTCCCTTATCTGTAGTAAGGGATGAGTTCTTAAGGGCTGGTTCATATGGTTATAGCAGGCTTCTCCCCTCTCTAACAGCATTAAAAAAAAAAAAAAACTTGCTCTGGGTCTTAGTTTTCCACAGACATGGTGTCGTGATGCAGGGTACATCTGGTTCGGTACGCTTCTTGCTCTGGGTCTTAGTTTTCCACAGACATGGTGTCGTGATGCAGGGTACGTCTGGTTCGGTACTCTTCTTGCTCTGGGTCTTAGTTTTACACAGACATGGTGTCGTGATGCAGGGTACGTCTGGTTCGGTACTCTTCTTGCTCTGGGTCTTAGTTTTCCACAGACATGGTGTCGTGATGCAGGGTACGTCTGGTTCGGTACTCTTCTTGCTCTGGGTCTTAGTTTTCCACAGACATGGTGTCATGATGCAGGGTACATCTGGTTCGGTACTCTTCTTGCTCTGGGTCTTAGTTTTCCACAGACATGGTGTCGTGATGCAGGGTACATCTGGTTCGGTACTCTTGTACTTTTCCAGACAGACTTTTACTAAGAGGTATTTCACCTTCATGGGTTTATTTAGTTGCTCGCCCATGTCAGCAGTTCCCCTGAGTTGTTCAGAGAGAGAGAACAGTTGCTGAATGCAGTGCTGTGGGGAAGGCATACTGATAACTTTTGGTTTACTCAGTACTTACTTTCTGGCAATTGGTCCAGGGGTTTATTCCAGTATTGTGGGGCATGGTTTAAGATGGTTGGGCGAGGATTTCCATATGCTTGGGCTCTTAAAGGGACTGAGAGTTGAGGGGAGTGGTGGTAAGTTACCACATTTTCTGTGAGGTATTTTAGTCAACCTAAGTTTTGGCTGGCCTTTCGTGGGCTTGAGGGAGTCTAAGTAATGTCTGCTACTGTGCATGCATAGAGGAGTGACGAGTTTCTTCACTTAAAAAAAAAAATGCCCCTAGGTGAAGGGCTCAGACAGAGTGTGGTGGACATTGCGGCAGAGATAGAGGGAGGTGGGTTAGTTTTCTGTTGCTCATTACCACTGAGACAAATCCATTGGAACATACTAATTATACAAGGTTATGTGCTCTTTTGCGGCCCGTCCATTACTATGAAGGGATGCAATCAATATGCTCTGGGAATACCCCTTTCCTCGGCTATTAATGATAGCAATGGAATTGAGTCTTTATTTTAGTTGTTGCCCAATGTTTAATCAGTGTTTGTGGGTAGTAGAATGGCATTGGTGTTTCTTAATGGTGTCAAGATAAGGGGGAAGGAGTCACTCAGCTAAGCATACCGAGTAGGTGCAGTTAGTACTCGACTAACAAGTTATCAAAATATATAGTTTACTATCAAAAGATTGAAAGTCATATGGTCTAAAGTTCATATGGTCGACACATGAATATTAAGTTCATTTGGTCGCCAGTACATTTGGTTGAAATTCTGTCGACATTATGTTGACAATAGGCAAGAAGTTCCCTTGTAAGCACTGTTGTGCGACCTCGGAGTTGTAATATATAAGTAGCAGGGGTGTGGGGGTGCAGGGGGACACAGCCCCCCTGCATAACCACTAGTGTTATTTGCATGTGTCTGTCGATCATTTGAACATTGACGTTATGAATTCAATATTATGAACTTTAGATGTAATGATTTCGACCAAATGCGTCGACCATATGACTTTCAATCTTTTGATAGTAAACCATATATATATATATATATATATATATATATATATATATATATATATATATGTGTGTGTGTATATATACATATGTGTATATATGTATATACACACACACATACATAAATAAACAAAAATAAAAGGTGGTTGAGTGGACATTAGGTACACAGTGACAGGGCTAAATTTCACAACTCTATTTTCATTGAAGGTTCTGGAAGTGGGTTTCTAAGGTGGCAAGCGGCCATTTGAAGTGCAAAGATCTAAAACTGGATATGCAGTCTGAATAGTTCTTGGATATTTTGCTTTTGGCAGCATTGTGATAAATTTACCGCTGAAACAAAGTAGTCAGCAGATGTTATCCATGGACGAGCATTTTAAATGCATTCCTTATATAGTGGTGACACTTCGCACCAGTGGGAAACATTATAGATTAAATGGTTCCCTATTACACTGTCGCAGATGCAGGTTGTTGAATGCGCCTTTGTCGAACAGTAAAGCACGACAAGGCAAAATAGCGAAGCAGCTGTTCAACTAATTCTTTCCCTGAGAAATAATTATTTTGGCTGCTTTTGCTACTTTGCCTTTTCGGCACTGTAGTGCGATCTCGGAGTTGGTATATTTAAGTAGACGGGGTCTCCTCCACATTAAGTTTTACTGTTTTTGTTTCAGAACAGCGATTGTTTTCCATTGGAAAACCAGTTTTGACATTGTAAACTTTCGCTTACATGGGGTCAGTTATCTGTCGTTCCCTCTTCTGAGCATGAGATATGAGAATATAGACCCGATTAAATGACTTTAGTGCTTAAACGTAGGGCTTAACTGAAAACCTTTTCATGCCTTTGACTTTCTCCTGAAAAAGTAAATCTTTAGATCCAGTGTACTATATATATATATATATATATATATATATATATATATATATATATATATATATATATATATAGATATATATATGTTCAAAGAAAAATAGTGTCCGGTCAATAAAACAGACAATACGTCTTGTAACAGGCAGATGAGTCATGTTAAGCATAGTGGCGCATTTAACTTTATTTATTTACAGGTAGGTAAATGAACCACTACGTCCCTTTTCTGTCACACCTGTTTCAATGCATAATAAGTGAATGAAAACATAACAGGCAAGTAGATGTTAAGTGCCTATAATAGAAACAGATAAACTTAAATAAAAAAAAAAAGAATGTTAAAGAAGAACATTATTTTATACCTACCTTCCTACTAAAATGTTACTAGAATTGCCGCCATGCTTATTACATGACTTTTAGCCTACACCTTTAACTGCTGTGGGGGGGGAGGTGATTTTGTCCATGCAAGGGCATTATGGGGGGAAGGCCTGGCTGCAGTGGATTCCTTGGTTATCATTGTATGCACTAGATTGAAATTTGTATACCTCTTAACTTTTTAGATGAAGGAAAGTATTTAAATCACGGTCAGTTAAAGATTTGCCTAGATTGAATTTGTAGGGGTGGTTTGTTATGAGTTTCTAAATGTGAGGACCCATTAAGTGCAGGTCACTGAATAATGGCATCTATGAAGTTTTAGACATCGACCTGCATTCTTATGCCTTTAGCCGGTTAGAGCTTGACTCATGCTATACAGGAAATATCTAATGGGGAGAGGATGAATGGTACAGATGCACTATTTCGATTAGTGTTTAAAACGCTATTGATTACTTTTATTTATCTATTATTTTTAATTATAACTGGCCCATTTGGTGTGTTTCTTGCAGGCTGAATCTAGCTTTTATACTGGGTTATATGGTCAGTACTTTGGTAGCTTCATACTCATTTGCAATTAAAAAGTTGGCAGCGGTTGGCAGGGTGATTGTCAGGGAGATGGTGAAGGGGTTGCTTCAGTACCAGGGAGAAAAGAAAACACTGGTATTGATGTATTGATGGGACATTCTGTTTTTGCATAAGAGTAGAGCCTGAGTACATTTTATGCATAGCCGACTTGCTCAAAGTTAAATGGAAGACAAAGTGACCAGTTATATCTGCAAATATCCTGTTCCACAGAATGTTACTGAATTCTACCTCATATTTGGATCTGTTCCCCCATCTTCCTCATAGCAATTGTGGTTTGTAGCTAGTTGAGGATCGCAGTTGTGAATTGGTGATGGATATTTCGGTTTTAGACTTCTTCAGAAAATGTATTGCAGAACCTAATATTCTCACAACATGTGTGAAGCCAATTTTGTCCATGTGAGGGCATTGTGGGGGGAAGGCCTGGTTGTTGTGGATTCCTTGGCTATCATTGTATGCATTAGAATGGAATTTTTATACCTCTTAACCGTTTATAACAAGGAAACTATTTAAATCATGGTCAGTTAAAGGTTTGCCTAGATTTAATTTGTAGCGGTGGGTGGATATGGTGGTTGTACCTGTCATCTCCGTTACTCAAATGGGTCTGCGCATTTCTGATTTTGGCACTGTTTGTCTGTAGGGGAAGGGTGGAAGGTTCTCTGTGTACTTCTGGGTTTATTCCCAGTAATTTATTTTCACCCTTTTATGACTTGGTTGAAAAGCTGCAGAAAATAAAGGACTGGTATTGTGATATTTTCACAGATTGATTTTTTTCCCTTCTGTTACTGTTTAGTTATTTATGTTGCAGCTTGGTACTGTGGAGACACCCAGTAGGGTGGACTGGCTTTTCGTGAAATAATTTCATAGTGGTGGTTGTGTGGAGGTTTTGTCAGTCAGGGAAAGGAGAGATCCATAAATAGGTTTTTGTGGGTTTGGCCTCATGAGGTGTAGGGTGAGCTGCGCATGTGTGGTGACGGTTGTGGCCTTCCATTTTAATTATCTCAGACAAGTCAGAAAAGCTGGGCAGATACTGTTATGGATTCCTAGTGGTGGCCTGTGGTATACACAGGTAGAACCACACTAGCCAGGGTGGCACAGCGGTGCAGCAGTTTGTGTGTCACTCCACAGTTAGAGGTTCTCCGGTTTGATTCTCAGCCGGGTGTTTTTTGTGTGGACTCTGCATGTCCTCCTGTGGGTTTCCCCAGTTCCTCCTGTTTCTTCCCACATTACAAGGACATGCACTGGAGAGTTTCTCCTCGGGCCTACGCTGATAACTGGCTCATTTCAAGTGGGACTTTCCTGACAAACAAATGTAATTTTGGTATCATGCCTAATTGATAGACCATGCTGGTAGCTGCAGAAGGCTTTTAATGCACTGAACAAAACATATTGTAAATTAAATGTTTTACAGAGAAGGCAGCCAAATCTCACAATATTGGTTTGTAGTAAAGACTTGCAAGACAAAAGAAGCAGAGAAAGGAGGGAACAGTCAGTAGTAAAAAAAATGAAGGGAAAAGAAATGGAGCACCACAATTACATTCCTAAAACTGTTTTCCCAGACATGTTATGCTATCACAGAGTGTTGGGCCAAGGCACAGGACCTTTTTTTGTCGTGGGGATATTTGGTTGGTGTCATGCCTTTCAACTGTACAGATTTTCACAGAATGTCCATAATGTGCTTCATGGGTTGGTTCATAGTCTGTGGTTTTGGCAATTAGTAGTAAGGATCAAAGACTAATTTAGGAAAGATCAGACATTTCATTTTCCTAGTTTGTACCATCAGAGGATACCTCTGTTCCTCTTTACTTATGTCTTGTGAACACTTCTCATACTAAGAGGTTGAGAAGTGTGAGGCTTTGTCTATATCTCCTGGGATAAGAAGTGGAGAGGTATGAGGTTTCAGAATGTTTGCAAGCTAAAGGGGATTAAAAGGGGCAGAATGTGGCACACATACTTATGGTATATGATAGCATATTATATCTTCAACTGGGAAAAGTAAGCAGGCTATATATAAATGTAGTTATATAATATATAAAAAATAATAAATAAAAACTAAAAACAATGGGGGGGTTGGGAAAGGATAGAAAGGGACCCTCAAGTCAGAATTACATTGGAAAGTTGATGGTTGAGGTTATTGCGGGGGGTTCTTTGATAGTCCCCAATTTTAAGATATTTTGGTTTGTGGCAGTGAATTTACTGTTCCTTTCTGTTACAGATCAATGATGGAAGACTGGACAGTGCACATGGTGTTAGTATCTGCAATATTGGGCAAGGAGGTCATAATAGGATGTGCGCAGAGTTGCATTACTTGTTGATCTGAAGGTGTGGGAAGCACAGAATGGCAGCAGTCAGCGGCCTGAAGGAAGCAGATGTAAAAGTTTAGACGTGTAGCTTGGGCACTGGTCAGTGAATTGAATGAAGAAGGCTCAAAGGTGATGGAGGTTCTTATGGTAGAGGTTCCAGTCACTAGAGTAGTGTGCAATGATGTCCTAGACAGGGGAGTGCAGCAGAGTGTGTAGCACTCAGTGGTCTAAGGAAATGGAATTGAAGGCAATGGTTCTGCTGGGGTGGATTATTGTATTTTTGCTTATATTGCATAGTGGGACTTTTGGAAGGACATTTCAATCTTGCTATCACATATTGGGTGGGAAACAAGGTTACAGCTAGGTAGGCTGGTGGTAAGTGCCCTTGTATTGTTTTACATGACAATGGGTAATGTTTTGGAGCTGACTTTGGAATGTAAGGCTCTGGAACTCATTAGGATATTACTGGTAGTTAGGGTACAGGACAGTTAATTAAGGTACAGAAGTTATACAAATTATGATTATTATAGTAATGGAGAGGGATCATTCGATTATTTTACCCATTTAGTCAACTGGTGATTTTGGGTATTTATATGACAGGGTGTTGGGTTAATGAGAGGGATCCAGTTTTGTTTGGAGTGGATTTGGAACATCGAATGATGTTTGGCTTAGTACTTCTTTTATGGGTGGTTAGGTCTGACAAATTTTACTTTGAGGGAAGGGGAACAGCCTGGTCAGGCTGGTGGGCAGAGAAGAGGGACAGGCTTGCACTCTTCTGTTCCTCCTCTGGTTTTTCGATGTTCATTTCATGAGTGGGGAGAGGAAAGTGAGCAGTTGGTGGCTGCTTGATAAGCAAACAAAGGTAAGGACACTGCTTTCTTTGGTTGGATACGTAATTCAATAAATGGTTTATAAAGTGAGTTGTTGGACACTGCTTCATAAGTAAAGTAAGTGAGTGAGTAGAGGTATGGATGCTACTTACTGGGTGAGGATGAGTAAGGTCACACTGTCCTGACTTAATTGGCTGGATGTGTAATTCAATAAATGTGATATGAAGTGAGTTGTTGGATGCTGCTTCATTAAAGTGAGGGGTCAGGATGAATAAGTTCACACTGTCAGGATTAACATTAAATGGATGTTTATGCTGTGATTAAAATCATTGCAAATATTAAATTCATCTGTAATTAATAAATATTGGTTATCAAAGTTATGCTATGGAAGTTTAATAAAGGTCGTCAAATATCATTTGGTGTGATGTGTCTATTAATGTGGACTGGGACAAAGAAGTAATTTGGCAACTTAGGCTGAATGCAGCCTCTCCTCCTGACTTAAGTGATAGTGTTGTTTTCCAACCAACACTTAAGTTAAGAGCTACAAAAGTATAAACTCTTTAATAGCCTTTGTTGTAAAATGTTTTCATTTTTACACGTTATTTTCACATACTATTTATCATATTTTTATACATTAACATATCTGTCTATACATTTCTGTATATATATATATATATATATATATATATATATATATATATATATATATATATATATATATATATATTTAACATGTACATATGAATATTTCAACATGTAAGTATATTATAATAGAAACCATGTATTATTAATTGCACACAGAAAGAGATAAAATTTTAATTTTATTTCTATGAGACAACATGACAAATACATTTAAATCTGAACAAGCTATTTTAAAGCATTTTTATTAATGTTCAAACATTTTAAAAGTGTTGCTGTTATGTTTACATTTTTGAGAAATGCATGATTACATAATATGTGTGCCTGTCTTTAAAATCTCCCTTCAACCCCAATTAATTCATTGTACTAATTTATTGCATTGTTTCTTA
>NC_056733.1:1318589125-1318608364 GCF_019279795.1 Protopterus annectens
CCTTTGTTTGGACATATGGGTTTACATCTAAGCTGGTGAGCTTTTCTATGATGCCCGAGTGGGGTATTGTGTCGAACGCTTTTGCTAGGTCAAGGTAGGCTGTGTGAACTGCCTTATCCTCATCAATGGCCTTAGTGACTGTTTCGAAAAAGTCGACCAAGTTCAAAAGGCAGGATCTGCCCTTGACAAAGCCAAATTGGGTAGGATACAGTGTCTGTAGGTCCCCAATGTCTTTATTTATGAGTTCCATTATGATCCTCTCCATAGCTTTGCACACAAGGCTCGTCAAGCTTATGGGGCGGTAATTTCCAGGGTCCGTAGAAGCACCGCCTTTGTGGAGTGGGACCACAGTTGCCGTACGCCATTCTTTGGGTACATATCCTGTAGTAAGGCTAAGATTAAACAGCAGCCTTATGTGTGGGTTTAGTTCCTCCTTGAGTTTGTGTAGCACACAGCCGGGGACACCGTCCGGTCCCATTGATGCTGTGTTTTTTGCTTTAGAGAGAGCAGCTCTCCCCTGGGCATCTGAGATGTTTGGGAGGCTAGACTCTGGTGGGATAGATATTTCTCCTTTTGTGGGGGGGGGGAGAAATTTGCACTGAACCTGTCTGCCAGTATGTTGGCAATGTCTGTGGGTTCAGTGATTTTTTTATCATTTTGGACTAATTCTGAGCATATCTGGGAGTTTCCACCCAGGTTTCTAACATAGCTAAAGAAAGCCTTATGATTGTCTTTTGTGTCATTAGCGATTTTTCTCTCAAAGTTGGCCTTGGATGATTTTATGAGTGATCGTAGTTTTTTGCTAGTATTGATCAGAGATGCCTTCCCTTTTAGGGATTTTGCTCTGTCATGTAGTAGCTTTCTCCTCTTGTTGTAGAGTTTGTTTATGGCTGGGATCCACCAGACTGGGCGCCTGCCTTTGGTGGAAAGGGTCTTGATTTTATTAGGGATTGCTTGATCCATACATTCCTGGAGGTGCTCGTAGAAGGCATTTGTAAGGGTTTCAGCAGCGTGGGTTGTGGTTTCCACTGGCTCGGGGGCCTTGAAGGATACCACTCCAGTCTTAAGAAGTGTGAAGTTTGCTTTTGAGAAGTTCTTCACTGTGGTCTTTTTTGCTGGGGGTGCGGGCGGGATGTGGATCTCCAGTGAGATTAATTTATGGTCTGATCTCACCAATGAGGGATATACTTCCGGTGTGGAGCATTTTGTACCCATGTTTGTGATGATCAGGTCTAGTATATTTTCTCCTCTTGTGGGAATGGTGACTAGTTGTTCCATAGCATTTGAGTTTATGAACTCCAGGAACCTTTGGGCTAGGGTGTTAGGGCTTGAGTAATGTTCCCAGTCTATGTTTGGGTAGTTGAAGTCACCCAATATGATGGTGTTTGGAGAGACATTCATACTCTCCAGTGTATTGATATTTATATTGGCCTAATCCAATCTATGGTTCAGTCTATGTCCCTGTTACCTATTATTGGTATTGATAAAGATACTGACATTGATATTGGCTTCATCCAATTTATGGTTCAGTCTCTGTCCCTCTTACCTATTATTGGTATTGATATTGATATTGGCCACATCCAATCTAGTGTTCAGTCTCTGTCCCTTTTACCTATTACTGGTATTGATATTGATATTTTGATATTGATATATTGATAAGACGGCGCAGTGGTGCAGCGGTAGCGTTGTTGCCTCACAGCAAGAGGTTCTCTGGTTCGATTCTCGGCTGGGGTGCCTTCTGTGTGGAGTCTGCATGTCCTCCCTGCATTCGTGTGGGTTTCCTCCAGGTGCTCCGGTTTCCTCCCACGTTACAAAGACATGCATCTGGAGCCTTTCTCCCCGGGCCTCCGCTGAAAATTGGCTTCGTTCCAAGTCAGACTTTCCCGGTTAACAAATGTTAAATAAATAAATAAATAAATAAATAAAAATATTTACATTGATGTTGACCTCATCCAATCTATAGTTCAGTCTCTGTCCCTGTTACCTATAATTGGTATCGATATTGATATTGATATTGGCCTCATCCAATCTATGGTTAAGTCTCTGCCCCTGTTACCTATTATTGGTATTGATATTGATATTGACATTGATATTGGCCTCATCCAATCTATGATTCAGTCTCTGTCACTGTTACCTGTTATTGGTATTGATATTGTTATTGACATTGGCCTCATCTTATCTGTGGTTCAGTCTCTGTCCCTTTTACATACTATTGGTATTGATAATGATATTGATATTAGCCTCATCCAATCTACGGTTCAGTCTCTGTCCCTGTTAACTATTATTGGTATTGATATTGACATTGATATTGGCCTCATCCAATCTATGGTTCAGTCTCTGTCCCTGTTACCTGTTATTGGTACTGATATTGATATTGACATTGATATTTGCATCATCCAATCTATGGATTAGTCTCTGTCCCTGTTACCTATTATTGCTATTGATATTGATATTGACATTGACATTGGCCTCATCCAATCCATGGCTCAGTCTCTGTTCCTGTTAGCTATTATTGGTATTGATATTGACATTGTCCTCATCCAAACTATGGTTCAGTCTCTGTCCCTGTTACCTATTGATATCGATATTCACATTGATATTGGCCTCATGCAATCTGTGGTTCAGTCTCTGTCCCTGTTACCTGTTGTTGGTATTGATATTGATATTGATACTGACATTGATATTGGCCTCATCCAATATATGGTTCAGTCTCTGTCCCTGTTACCTATTGTTGGTATTGGTATTGATATTGACACTGATATTGGCCTCATGCAATCAATGGTTCAATCAATGTCCCTGTTATCTATTATTGGTATTGGAATTGATTTTGATATTGACATTGGCCTCATCCATTATGTGGTTCAGTCTCTGTCCCTCTTACCTATTATTTCTATTGATATTGATATTGACATTGATAGTGGCCTCATCCAGTCTATGGTTCAGTCTCTGTCCCTGTTACCTATTATTGATATTGATATTGACATTGATATTGGCCTCATAGAATCAATGGCTCAGTCCCTGTCCCTGTTACCTACTATTGGTATTAATATTGATATTGACATTGATATTGGCCTCATCCAATCTATGGTTCAGTCTCTGTCCCTGTTGCGTATTATTGGTATTGGTATTGATTATGACATTGACATAGGCCTCATCCAATCTGTGGTTCAGTCTCTGTCCCTGTTATCTATTATTAGTATTGATATTGACATTGATATTGGCATCATCCAATGTATGGTTTAGTCTCTCGCCCTGTTACCTGTTATTGGTATTGATATTGATATTGGCCTAATCCAATCTATGGATCAGTCTCAGTCCCTGTTTCCTATTATTGATATTGATATTGACATTGACATTGATGTTGACCTCATCCAATCTATGGATCAGTCTCTGTCCCTGTTACCTATTATTGGTATTGATATTGATATTGACATTGACATTGGCCTCATCCAATCCATGGCTCAGTCTCTGTCCCTGTTAGCTATTATTGGTATTGATATTGACATTGTCCTCATCCAATCTATGGTTCAGTCTCTGTCCCTGTTACCTATTGATATCAATATTGACATTGATATTGGCCTCATGCAATCTGTGGTTCAGTCTCTGTCCCTGTTATCTATTGTTGGTATTGATATTGATATTGATACTGACATTGATATTGGCCTCATCCAATATATGGTTCAGACTCTGTCCATGTACCTATTGTTGGTATTGGTATTGATAATGACATTGATATTGGCCTCATGCAATCTATGGTTCAGTCAATGTCCCTGTTATCTATTATTGGTATTGGAATTGATTTTGATATTGACATTGGCCTCATCCATTATGTGGTTCAGTCTCTGTCCCTCTTACCTATTATTTCTATTGATATTGATATTGACATTGATAGTGGCCTCATCCAATCTATGGCTCATTCCCTGTCCCTGTTACCTATTATTGGCATTGATATTGATATTGACTTTAATATTGGCCTCATCCAATCTATGGTTCAGTCTCTGTCCCTGTTACCTATTTGTGGTATTGATATTGATATTGATATTGGCCTCATCCAGTCTATGGTTCAGTCTCTCACCCTGTTACCTATTATTGATATTGATATTGGTATTGGCCTCATCCATTCTATGGTTCAGTCTTTGTCTCTGTTACCTATTATTGTTATTGATATTGATATTTTGTCCTTGTTACCTATTATTGGTATTGATATAGATATTGACATTGATATTGGCCTCATCCAATCTATGGTTATGTCTCTGTCCCTGTTACCTATTTTTGGTATTCATATTAGACATTGATGTTAGCCTCATTCAATCTATGGTTCAGTCTCTGTCCCTGTTACCTATTATTGGTATTGATAAAGATACTGACATTGATATTGGCTTCATCCAGTTTATGGTTCAGTCTCTGTCCCTCTTACCTATTATTGGTATTGATATTGATATTGGCCACATCCAATCAAGTGTTCAGTCTCTGTCCCTTTTACCTATTACTGGTATTGATATTGATATTTACATTGATGTTGACCTCATCCAATCTGTGGTTCATTCTCTGTCCCTGTTACCTATTATTGGTATTGGTATTGATATTGACATTGATATTGGCCTAATCCAATCTATGATTCAGTCTCTGTCACTGTTACCTGTTATTGGTATTGATATTGTTATTGCCATTGGCCTCATCTTATCTGTGGTTCAGTCTCTGTCCCTTTTACATACTATTGGTATTGATAATGATATTGATATTAGCCTCATCCAATCTACGGTTCAGTCTCTGTCCCTGTTAACTATTATTGGTATTGATATCGACATTGATATTGGCCTCATCCAATCTATGGTTCAGTCTCTGTCCCTGTTACCTGTTATTGGTACTGATATTGATATTGACATTCATATTTGCATCATCCAATCTATGGATTAGTCTCTGTCCCTGTTACCTATTATTGCTATTGATATTGATATTGACATTGGCCTCATCCAATCCATGGCTCAGTCTCTGTCCCTGTTAGCTATTATTGGTATTGATATTGACATTGTCCTCATCCAAACTATGGTTCAGTCTCTGTCCCTGTTACCTATTGATATCGATATTGACATTGATATTGGCCTCATGCAATCTGTGGTTCAGTCTCTGTCCCTGTTACCTGTTGTTGGTATTGATATTGATATTGATACTGACATTGATATTGGCCTCATCCAATATATGGTTCAGTCTCTGTCCCTGTTACCTATTGTTGGTATTGGTATTGATATTGACACTGATATTGGCCTCATGCAATCAATGGTTCAATCAATGTCCCTGTTATCTATTATTGGTATTGGAATTGATTTTGATATTGACATTGGCCTCATCCATTATGTGGTTCAGTCTCTGTCCCTCTTACCTATTATTTCTATTGATATTGATATTGACATTGATAGTGGCCTCATCCAATCTATGGTTCAGTCTCTGTCCCTGTTACCTATTATTGATATTGATATTGACATTGATATTGGCCTCATTGAATCGATGGCTCAGTCCCTGTCCCTGTTACCTACTATTGGTATTAATATTGATATTGACATTGATATTGGCCTCATCCAATCTATGGTTCAGTCTCTGTCCCTGTTACCTATTAGTGGTATTGCTATTGATTATGACATTGACATAGGCCTCATCCAATCTGTGGTTCAGTCTCTGTCCCTGTTATCTATTATTAGTATTGATATTGACATTGATATTGGCATCATCCAATCTATGGTTCAGTCTCTCGCCCTGTTACCTATTATTGGTATTGATATTGATATTGGCCTCATCCAATCTATGGATCAGTCTCTGTCCCTGTTACCTATTATTGGTATTGATATTGATATTGACATTGACATTGGCCTTATCCAATCCATGGCTCAGTCTCTGTCCCTGTTAGCTATTATTGGTATTGATATTGACATTGTCCTCATCCAATCTATGGTTCAGTCTCTGTCCCTGTTACCTATTGATATCAATATTGACATTGATATTGGCCTCATGCAATCTGTGGTTCAGTCTCTGTCCCTGTTATCTATTGTTGGTATTGATATTGATATTGATACTGACATTGATATTGGCCTCATCCAATATATGGTTCAGACTCTGTCCATGTTACCTATTGTTGGTATTGGTATTGATAATGACATTGATATTGGCCTCATGCAATCTATGGTTCAGTCAATGTCCCTGTTATCTATTATTGGTATTGGAATTGATTTTGATATTGACATTGGCCTCATCCATTATGTGGTTCAGTCTCTGTCCCTCTTACCTATTATTTCTATTGATATTGATATTGACATTGATAGTGGCCTCATCCAATCTATGGCTCATTCCCTGTCCCTGTTACCTATTATTGGCATTGATATTGATATTGACTTTAATATTGGCCTCATCCAATCTATGGTTCAGTCTCTGTCCCTGTTACCTATTTGTGGTATTGATATTGATATTGATATTGGCCTCATCCAGTCTATGGTTCAGTCTCTCACCCTGTTACCTATTATTAATATTGATATTGGTATTGGCCTCATCCATTCTATGGTTCAGTCTTTGTCTCTGTTACCTATTATTGTTATTGATATTGATATTTTGTCCTTGTTACCTATTATTGGTATTGATATAAATATTGACATTGATATTGGCCTCATCCAATCTATGGTTATGTCTCTGTCCCTGTTACCTATTTTTGGTATTCATATTAGACATTGATGTTAGCCTCATTCAATCTATGGTTCAGTCTCTGTCCCTGTTACCTATTATTGGTATTGATAAAGATACTGACATTGATATTGGCTTCATCCAATTTATGGTTCAGTCTCTGTCCCTTTTACCTATTACTGGTATTGATATTGATATTTACATTGATGTTGACCTCATCCAATCTATAGTTCAGTCTCTGTCCCTGTTACCTATAATTGGTATCGATATTGATATTGATATTGGCCTCATCCAATCTATGGTTCAGTCTCTGTCCCTGTTACCTATTATTGGTATTGATATTGATATTGACATTGATATTGGCCTCATCCAATCTATGATTCAGTCTCTGTCCCTGTTACCTGTTATTGGTATTGATATTGTTATTGACATTGGCCTCATCTTATCTGTGGTTCAGTCTCTGTCCCTGTTACGTACTATTGGTATTGATAATGATATTGATATTAGCCTCATCCAATCTATGGTTCAGTCTCTGTCCCTGTTAACTATTATTGGTATTGATATCGACATTGATATTGGCCTCATCCAATCTATGGTTCAGTCTCTGTCCCTGTTACCTGTTATTGGTATTGATATTGATATTGACATTGATATTGGCATCATCCAATCTATGGATTAGTCTCTGTCCCTGTTACCTATTATTGCTATTGATATTGATATTGACATTGACATTGGCCTCATCCAATCCATGGCTCAGTCTCTGTCCCTGTTAGCTATTATTGGTATTGATATTGACATTGTCCTCATCCAATCTATGGTTCAGTCTCTGTCCCTGTTACCTATTGATATTGATATTGACATTGATATTGGCCTCATGCAATCTGTGGTTCAGTCTCTGTCCCTGTTACCTGTTGTTGGTATTGATATTGATATTGATACTGACATTGATATTGGCCTCATCCAATATATGGTTCAGTCTCTGTCCCTGTTACCTATTGTTGGTATTGGTATTGATATTGACACTGATATTGGCCTCATGCAATCAATGGTTCAATCAATGTCCCTGTTATCTATTATTGGTATTGGAATTGATTTTGATATTGACATTGGCCTCATCCATTATGTGGTTCAGTCTCTGTCCCTCTTACCTATTATTTCTATTGATATTGATATTGACATTGATAGTGGCCTCATCCAGTCTATGGTTCAGTCTCTGTCCCTGTTACCTATTATTGATATTGATATTGACATTGATATTGGCCTCATAGAATCAATGGCTCAGTCCCTGTCCCTGTTACCTACTATTGGTATTAATATTGATATTGACATTGATATTGGCCTCATCCAATCTATGGTTCAGTCTCTGTCCCTGTTACGTATTATTGGTATTGGTATTGATTATGACATTGACATAGGCCTCATCCAATCTGTGGTTCAGTCTCTGTCCCTGTTATCTATTATTAGTATTGATATTGACATTGATATTGGCATCATCCAATGTATGGTTTAGTCTCTCGCCCTGTTACCTGTTATTGGTATTGATATTGATATTGGCCTAATCCAATCTATGGATCAGTCTCAGTCCCTGTTTCCTATTATTGATATTGATATTGACATTGACATTGATGTTGGCCTCATCCAATCTATGGATCAGTCTCTGTCCCTGTTACCTATTATTGGTATTGATATTGATATTGACATTGACATTGGCCTCATCCAATCCATGGCTCAGTCTCTGTCCCTGTTAGCTATTATTGGTATTGATATTGACATTGTCCTCATCCAATCTATGGTTCAGTCTCTGTCCCTGTTACCTATTGATATCAATATTGACATTGATATTGGCCTCATGCAATCTGTGGTTCAGTCTCTGTCCCTGTTACCTATTGTTGGTATTGATATTGATATTGATACTGACATTGATATTGGCCTCATCCAATATATGGTTCAGACTCTGTCCATGTACCTATTGTTGGTATTGGTATTGATAATGACATTGATATTGGCCTCATGCAATCTATGGTTCAGTCAATGTCCCTGTTATCTATTATTGGTATTGGAATTGATTTTGATATTGACATTGGCCTCATCCATTATGTGGTTCAGTCTCTGTCCCTCTTACCTATTATTTCTATTGATATTGATATTGACATTGATAGTGGCCTCATCCAATCTATGGCTCATTCTCTGTCCCTGTTACCTATTATTGGCATTGATATTGATATTGACTTTAATATTGGCCTCATCCAATCTATGGTTCAGTCTCTGTCCCTGTTACCTATTTGTGGTATTGATATTGATATTGATATTGGCCTCATCCAGTCTATGGTTCAGTCTCTCACCCTGTTACCTATTATTGATATTGATATTGGTATTGGCCTCATCCATTCTATGGTTCAGTCTTTGTCTCTGTTACCTATTATTGTTATTGATATTGATATTTTGTCCTTGTTACCTATTATTGGTATTGATATAGATATTGACATTGATATTGGCCTCATCCAATCTATGGTTATGTCTCTGTCCCTGTTACCTATTTTTGGTATTCATATTAGACATTGATGTTAGCCTCATTCAATCTATGGTTCAGTCTCTGTCCCTGTTACCTATTATTGGTATTGATAAAGATACTGACATTGATATTGGCTTCATCCAATTTATGGTTCAGTCTCTGTCCCTCTTACCTATTATTGGTATTGATATTGATATTGGCCACATCCAATCTAGTGTTCAGTCTCTGTCCCTTTTACCTATTACTGGTATTGATATTGATATTTACATTGATGTTGACCTCATCCAATCTGTGGTTCATTCTCTGTCCCTGTTACCTATTATTGGTATTGGTATTGATATTGACATTGATATTGGCCTAATCCAATCTATGATTCAGTCTCTGTCACTGTTACCTGTTATTGGTATTGATATTGTTATTGACATTGGCCTCATCTTATCTGTGGTTCAGTCTCTGTCCCTGTTACATACTATTGGTATTGATAATGATATTGATATTAGCCTCATCCAATCTATGGTTCAGTCTCTGTCCCTGTTAACTATTATTGGTATTGATATCGACATTGATATTGGCCTCATCCAATCTATGGTTCAGTCTCTGTCCCTGTTACCTGTTATTGGTATTGATATTGATATTGACATTGATATTGGCCTCATCCAATCTATGGATTAGTCTCTGTCCCTGTTACCTATTATTGCTATTGATATTGATATTGACATTGGCCTCATCCAATCCATGGCTCAGTCTCTGTCCCTGTTAGCTATTATTGGTATTGATATTGACATTGTCCTCATCCAATCTATGGTTCAGTCTCTGTCCCTGTTACCTATTGATATCGATATTGACATTGATATTGGCCTCATGCAATCTGTGGTTCAGTCTCTGTCCCTGTTACCTGTTGTTGGTATTGATATTGATATTGATACTGACATTGATATTGGCCTCATCCAATATATGGTTCAGTCTCTGTCCCTGTTACCTATTGTTGGTATTGGTATTGATATTGACACTGATATTGGCCTCATGCAATCAATGGTTCAATCAATGTCCCTGTTATCTATTATTGGTATTGGAATTGATTTTGATATTGACATTGGCCTCATCCATTATGTGGTTCAGTCTCTGTCCCTCTTACCTATTATTTCTATTGATATTGATATTGACATTGATAGTGGCCTCATCCAGTCTATGGTTCAGTCTCTGTCCCTGTTACCTATTATTGATATTGATATTGACATTGATATTGGCCTCATAGAATCAATGGCTCAGTCCCTGTCCCTGTTACCTACTATTGGTATTAATATTGATATTGACATTGATATTGGCCTCATCCAATCTATGGTTCAGTCTCTGTCCCTGTTACGTATTATTGGTATTGGTATTGATTATGACATTGACATAGGCCTCATCCAATCTGTGGTTCAGTCTCTGTCCCTGTTATCTATTATTAGTATTGATATTGACATTGATATTGGCATCATCCAATGTATGGTTCAGTCTCTGTCCCTGTTACCTGTTATTGGTATTGATATTGATATTGGCCTAATCCAATCTATGGATCAGTCTCAGTCCCTGTTTCCTATTATTGATATTGATATTGACATTGATGTTGGCCTCATCCAATCTATGGTTCAGTCTCTGTCCCTGTTACCTATTATTGGTATTGATATTGATATTGACATTGGCCTTATCCAATCCATGGCTCAGTCTCTGTCCCTGTTAGCTATTATTGGTATTGATATTGACATTGTCCTCATCCAATCTATGGTTCAGTCTCTGTCCCTGTTACCTATTGATATCAATATTGACATTGATATTGGCCTCATGCAATCTGTGGTTCAGTCTCTGTCCCTGTTATCTATTGTTGGTATTGATATTGATATTGACATTGATATTGGCCTCATCCAATATATGGTTCAGACTCTGTCCATGTTACCTATTGTTGGTATTGGTATTGATAATGACATTGATATTGGCCTCATGCAATCTATGGTTCAGTCAATGTCCCTGTTATCTATTATTGGTATTGGAATTGATTTTGATATTGACATTGGCCTCATCCATTATGTGGTTCAGTCTCTGTCCCTCTTACCTATTATTTCTATTGATATTGATATTGACATTGATAGTGGCCTCATCCAATCTATGGCTCATTCCCTGTCCCTGTTACCTATTATTGGCATTGATATTGATATTGACTTTAATATTGGCCTCATCCAATCTATGGTTCAGTCTCTGTCCCTGTTACCTATTTGTGGTATTGATATTGATATTCATATTGGCCTCATCCAGTCTATGGTTCAGTCTCTCACCCTGTTACCTATTATTGATATTGATATTGGTATTGGCCTCATCCATTCTATGGTTCAGTCTTTGTCTCTGTTACCTATTATTGTTATTGATATTGATATTTTGTCCTTGTTACCTATTATTGGTATTGATATAAATATTGACATTGATATTGGCCTCATCCAATCTATGGATATGTATCTGTCCCTGTTACCTATTTTTGGTATTCATATTAGACATTGATGTTAGCCTCATTCAATCTATGGTTCAGTCTCTGTCCCTGTTACCTATTATTGGTATTGATAAAGATACTGACATTGATATTGGCTTCATCCAATTTATGGTTCAGTCTCTGTCCCTCTTACCTATTATTGGTATTGATATTGATATTGGCCACATCCAATCTATGGTTCAGTCTCTGTCCCTTTTACCTATTACTGGTATTGATATTGATATTTACATTGATGTTGACCTCATCCAATCTATAGTTCAGTCTCTGTCCCTGTTACCTATAATTGGTATCGATATTGATATTGATATTGGCCTCATCCAATCTATGGTTAAGTCTCTGTCCCTGTTACCTATTATTGGTATTGATATTGATATTGACATTGATATTGGCCTCATCCAATCTATGATTCAGTCTCTGTCACTGTTACCTGTTATTGGTATTGATATTGTTATTGACATTGGCCTCATCTTATCTGTGGTTCAGTCTCTGTCCCTTTTACGTACTATTGGTATTGATAATGATATTGATATTAGCCTCATCCAATCTATGGTTCAGTCTCTGTCCCTGTTAACTATTATTGGTATTGATATCGACATTGATATTGGCCTCATCCAATCTATGGTTCAGTCTCTGTCCCTGTTACCTGTTATTGGTATTGGTATTGATATTGATATTGACATTGATATTTGCATCATCCAATCTATGGATTCGTCTCTGTCCCTGTTACCTATTATTGCTATTGATATTGACATTGACATTGGCCTCATCCAATCCATGGCTCAGTCTCTGTCCCTGTTAGCTATTATTGGTATTGATATTGACATTGTCCTCATCCAATCTATGGTTCAGTCTCTGTCCCTATTACCTATTGATATCGATATTGACATTGATATTGGCCTCATGCAATCTGTGGTTCAGTCTCTGTCCCTGTTACCTGTTGTTGGTATTGATATTGATATTGATACTGACATTGATATTGGCCTCATCCAATATATGGTTCAGTCTCTGTCCCTGTTACCTATTGTTGGTATTGGTATTGATATTGACACTGATATTGGCCTCATGCAATCAATGGTTCAATCAATGTCCCTGTTATCTATTATTGGTATTGGAATTGATTTTG
Organism: Protopterus annectens; assembly: GCF_019279795.1. Classification (NCBI taxonomy): domain Eukaryota; kingdom Metazoa; phylum Chordata; order Ceratodontiformes; family Protopteridae; genus Protopterus; species Protopterus annectens. Next base: position 1,318,601,948 of record NC_056733.1, read on the forward strand.
ATATTGACATTGGCCTCATCCATTATGTGGTTCAGTCTCTGTCCCTCTTACCTATTATTTCTATTGATATTGATATTGACATTGATAGTGGCCTCATCCAGTCTATGGTTCAGTCTCTGTCCCTGTTACCTATTATTGATATTGATATTGACATTGATATTGGCCTCATAGAATCAATGGCTCAGTCCCTGTCCCTGTTACCTACTATTGGTATTAATATTGATATTGACATTGATATTGGCCTCATCCAATCTATGGTTCAGTCTCTGTCCCTGTTACGTATTATTGGTATTGGTATTGATTATGACATTGACATAGGCCTCATCCAATCTGTGGTTCATTCTCTGTCCCTGTTATTTATTATTAGTATTGATACTGACATTGATACTGGCATCATCCAATGTATGGTTTAGTCTCTCGCCCTGTTACCTGTTATTGGTATTGATATTGATATTGGCCTAATCCAATCTATGGATCAGTCTCAGTCCCTGTTTCCTATTATTGATATTGATATTGACATTGACATTGATGTTGGCCTCATCCAATCTATGGATCAGTCTCTGTCCCTGTTACCTATTATTGGTATTGATATTGATATTGACATTGACATTGGCCTTATCCAATCCATGGCTCAGTCTCTGTCCCTGTTAGCTATTATTGGTATTGATATTGACATTGTCCTCATCCAACCTATGGTTCAGTCTCTGTCCCTGTTACCTATTGATATCAATATTGACATTGATATTGGCCTCATGCAATCTGTGGTTCAGTCTCTGTCCCTGTTATCTATTGTTGGTATTGATATTGATATTGATACTGACATTGATATTGGCCTCATCCAATATATGGTTCAGACTCTGTCCATGTTACCTATTGTTGGTATTGGTATTGATAATGACATTGATATTGGCCTCATGCAATCTATGGTTCAGTCAATGTCCCTGTTATCTATTATTGGTATTGGAATTGATTTTGATATTGACATTGGCCTCATCCATTATGTGGTTCAGTCTCTGTCCCTCTTACCTATTATTTCTATTGATATTGATATTGACATTGATAGTGGCCTCATCCAATCTATGGCTCATTCCCTGTCCCTGTTACCTATTATTGGCATTGATATTGATATTGACTTTAATATTGGCCTCATCCAATCTATGGTTCAGTCTCTGTCCCTGTTACCTATTTGTGGTATTGATATTAATATTGATATTGGCCTCATCCAGTCTATGGTTCAGTCTCTCACCCTGTTACCTATTATTGATATTGATATTGGTATTGGCCTCATCCATTCTATGGTTCAGTCTTTGTCTCTGTTACCTATTATTGTTATTGATATTGATATTTTGTCCTTGTTACCTATTATTGGTATTGATATAAATATTGACATTGATATTGGCCTCATCCAATCTATGGTTATGTCTCTGTCCCTGTTACCTATTTTTGGTATTCATATTAGACATTGATGTTAGCCTCATTCAATCTATGGTTCAGTCTCTGTCCCTGTTACCTATTATTGGTATTGATAAAGATACTGACATTGATATTGGCTTCATCCAATTTATGGTTCAGTCTCTGTCCCTCTTACCTATTATTGGTATTGATATTGATATTGGCCACATCCAATCTAGTGTTCAGTCTCTGTCCCTTTTACCTATTACTGGTATTGATATTGATATTTACATTGATGTTGACCTCATCCAATCTATAGTTCAGTCTCTGTCCCTGTTACCTATAATTGGTATCGATATTGATATTGATATTGGCCTCATCCAATCTATGGTTATGTCTCTGTCCCTGTTACCTATTATTGGTATTGATATTGATATTGACATTGATATTGGCCTCATCCAATCTATGATTCAGTCTCTGTCACTGTTACCTGTTATTGGTATTGATATTGATATTGACATTGATATTTGCATCATACAATCTATGGATTAGTCTCTGTCCCTGTTACCTATTATTGCTATTGATATTGATATTGACATTGACATTGGCCTCATCCAATCCATGGCTCAGTCTCTGTCCCTGTTAGCTATTATTGGTATTGATATTGACATTGTCCTCATCCAATCTATGGTTCAGTCTCTGTCCCTATTACCTATTGATATCGATATTGACAGTGATATTGGCCTAATGCAATCTGTGGTTCAGTCTCTGTCCCTGTTACCTATTGCTGGTATTGATATTGATATTGATACTGACATTGATATTGGCCTCATCCAATATATGGTTCAGTCTCTGTCCCTGTTACCTATTGTTGGTATTGGTATTGATATTGACATTGATATTGGCCTCATGCAATCTATGGTTCAGTCAATGTCCCTGTTATCTGTTATTGGTATTGGAATTGATTTTGATATTGACATTGGCCTCATCCATTATGTGGTTCAGTCTCTGTCCCTCTTACCTATTATTTCTATTGGTATTGATATTGACATTGATAGTGGCCTCATCCAGTATATGGTTCAGTCTCTGTCCCTGTTACCTATTATTGATATTGATATTGACATTGATATTGGCCTCATACAATCAATGGCTCAGTCCCTGTCCCTGTTACCTACTTTTGTTATTAATATTGATATTGACATTGATATTGGCCTCATCCAATCTATGGTTCAGTCTCTGTCCCTGTTGCATATTATTGGTATTGGTATTGATTATGACATTGACGTAGGCCTCATCCAATCTGTGGTTCAGTCTCTCTCCCTGTTATCTATTATTAGTATTGATATTGACATTGATATTGGCATCATCCAATGTATGGTTCAGTCTCTCGCCCTGATACCTGTTATTGGTATTGATATTGATATTGGCCTAATCCAATCTATGGATCAGTCTCTGTCCCTGTTACCTATTATTGTTATTGATATTGACATTGATATTGGCCTCATCCAATCTATGGATCAGTCTCCATTCCTGTTACCTATTATTGGTATTGATATTGATATTGACATTGCCATTGGCCTCATCCAATCCATGGCTCAATCTCTGACCCTGTTAGCTATTATTGGTATTGATATTGACATTGTCCTCATCCAATCTATGGTTCAGTCTCTGTCCCTGTTACCTATTGATATCGATATTGACATTGATATTGGCCTCATGCAATCTGTGGTTCAGTCTCTGTCCCTGTTATCTATTGTTGGTATTGATATTGATATTGATACTGACATTGATATTGGCCTCATCCAATATATGGTTCAGTCTGTGTCCCTGTTACCTATTGTTGGTATTGGTATTGATATTGACATTGATATTGGCCTCATGCAATCTATGGTTCAGTCAATGTCCCTGTTATCTATTATTGGTATTGGAATTGATTTTGATATTGACATTGGCCTCATCCATTATGTGGTTCAGTCTCTGTCCCTCTTACCTATTATTTCTATTGATATTGATATTGACATTGATAGTGGCCTCATCCAATCTATGGTTCAGTCTCTGTCCCTGTTACCTATTATTGATATTGACATTGATATTGGCCTCATAGAATCAATGGCTCAGTCCCTGTCCCTGTTACCTACTATTGGTATTAATATTGATATTGACATTGATATTGGCCTCATTCAATCTATGGTTCAGTCTCTGTCCCTGTTGCATATTATTGGTATTGGTATTGATTATGACATTGACATAGGCCTCATCCAATCTGTGGTTCAGTCTCTGTCCCTGTTATCTATTATTAGTATTGATATTGACATTGATATTGGCATCATCCAATGTATGGTTCAGTCTCTCGCCCTGTTACCTGTTATTGGTATTGATATTGATATTGGCCTAATCCAATCTATGGATCAGTCTCTGTCCCTGTTACCTATTATTGTTATTGATATTGGTATTGATATTGGCCTCATTCAATCTATGGTTCAGTCTCTGTCCCTGTTACCTATTAATGGTATTGATATTGATATTGACATTGATATTGGCCTCATCAAATCTGTGGTTCAGTCTCTGTCCCTGTTACCTATTATTGGTATTGATATTGATAGTGACATTGATATTGGCCTCATCAAATCTGTGGTTCAGTCTCTGTCCCTGTTACCTATTATCGGTATTGATATTAACATTGATATTGGCCTAATCTAATGTATCATTCTGTATCTGTCCCTGTTTCCCATTATTGGCATTGATATTCACCTTAGCCAATTTGTGGTTCAGTCTCGGTCCGTGTTACCTATTATTGGTATTGATATTGATATTGATATTGACATTGATGTTGGCCTCATCCAATCTATGGCTCAGTCTCTGTCCCTGTTACCTATTATTGATATTGATATTGATATTTATATTGGCCTCATCCAATCTATGGTTCAGTCTCTGTCTCTGTTACCTATTATTGGTATTGATATTGATATTGACATTAATGTTGGCCTCATCCAATCTATGGCTCATTCCCTGTCCCTGTTACCTATTATTGGCATTGATTTTGATATTAACTTTAATATTGGCTTCATCCAATCTATGATTCAGTCTCTGTCCCTGTTACCTATTTGTGGTATTGATATTGATATTGATATTGATATTGGCCTCATCCAGTCTATGGTTCAGTCTCTCACCCTGTTACCTATTATTGATATTGATATTGGTATTGGCCTCATCCATTCTATGGTTCAGTCTTTGTCTCTGTTACCTATTATTGTTATTGATATTGATATTTTGTCCTTGTTACCTATTATTGGTATTGATATAGATATTGACATTGATATTGGCCTCATCCAATCTATGGTTATGTCTCTGTCCCTGTTACCTATTTTTGGTATTGATATTAGACATTGATGTTGGCCTCATCCAATCTATGGTTCAGTCTCTGTCCCTGTTACCTATTATTGGTATTGATAAAGATACTGACATTGATATTGGCTTCATCCAATTTATGGTTCAGTCTCTGTCCCTCTTACCTATTATTGGTATTGATATTGATATTGGCCACATCCAATCTATGGTTCAGTCTCTGTCCCTCTTACTTATTACTGGTATTGATATTTATATTTACATTTATGTTGACCTCATGCAATTTATAGTTCAGTCTCTGTCCCTGTTACCTATTATTGGTATCAATATTGATATTGATAGGTTCATAGGTTCATAGGTTCATACTAGGCTATCTGCCCTAGGGCATTTATAAGCCTAGCCAGAGTGTGTGTGGCTTTCACCACCCCTTAGGATGCGAATACTATACCCATTAGTTTGCTGTGCCTCTGTCCAGCAGTGACACAGAGATGATTCCCGGGGTAAACCTACAATCTCCCATCCACTCGTCAAGATTTCTCTTGAACAGAGTCAGTGAGGGGCTCTGCCTCACATGGACTGAGATTCTGTTCCATAGTGTAGGGCGTCTCTGGGTGATGAATCTGTCCCTCCAGCACGTCCTATTTATATCCGTGTTGAGGTTTAAGTCTCTTGCTCTCGTGGCTCTGGTGGATTTGGATTTTTTGAGGTGGAGCATGTCCATTAATTCCGGGTTGGACATGGCCTTGTATGTCAGGCACAGATCACCTCTGAGCAGACGGTATGCGACTGAATAGAGCTGGAGTTCCTTCAGTCGGGCATCGTATGACATATGTTTGAGCCCCTTTATCCTTTTGGTGAGGAACTTTTGGGGTCTTTCCAACTACTGCAGGTGTCGGGTAAGGTACATTCCGAATGGGGCGTTGTACTCAATCATTGGTCTGATAAGTGAAGAGTACAGGGGTACAATGACCTCTCCTGATCTGGATGTGAATCCTTCATGATCAGGTGGGCAATGTAGAAGGTCTTCCTAACCACTTTGGCAATGTGAGTGTCAAAAGAGAGGTTACTGTCAACTTGGGTCCCCAGGTCCCTGATAACTTCTTCCGTGTTTAATGGATTACCACCTATGTGGTAATTAGGGGTTACCTTGTTTGTCCCAAAGGGTATGACTATACATTTTTTGGCATTTAGCTTAAGGCCATGGCTCTGGCACCAGTTATCCATTTCTATGAGACCTCTCTGGAGGATGTCTGTGTCTGATGGAGTGTCAATTATGGTGCCCAGTTTGCAGTCATCTACAAGTTTTGTCAGCCACAATCCCCCTATGTTTGCCTGCACTTCAGAAAAATAAATGCCGAACAAGAGGGGGCCCAGGACTGAGCCCTGTGGGACACCGCTTGTGACCGGCTTAGAGTCTGACATGGCACCAGCAACTCTAACCCTGTGTGTTCTGTCCTTGAGCCAGTTTGCAACCCATCTTGTGACATATGGGTTTACATCTAAGCTGGTGAGCTTTTCTATGATGCCCGAGTGGGGTATTGTGTCGAACGCTTTTGCTAGGTCAAGGTAGGCTGTGTGAACTGCCTTATCCTCATCAATGGCCTTAGTGACTGTTTCGAAAAAGTCGACCAAGTTCAAAAGGCAGGATCTGCCCTTGACAAAGCCAAATTGGGTAGGATA
>NC_056733.1:1318608864-1318618864 GCF_019279795.1 Protopterus annectens
AAAAACAGTAGGAAACTAGATGCAAAACTACAACTGTCATCTAAGTTCACACAACAAACCAGAACTCTACCTGAGTAGCAAATTAATCTTGGTTGTGATTGCATGAATTGATGGAAGTCAAAGTACTTAAATCTATGAATATGCAAGGAAGCATTACACACAAAAACAGGTGTGTCAGTCTAGCAAACATTGTGTAAGCATGCAGAAATAACTATCTTTGTGGACAAAGACCCATAAATGTGCAGTTATTGTATGCTGAACTTATTGAGTTGCAATGTCATGATCAATATAATTGTTTTCAAATGTAGATGATGAACGATACCTCAACATTACAATCTGCCTGTCCATACATATGCATGAACACAATTTATGTGTACATGTACTTATAAATACATACTGATAGACATAAATTTGCAGGAGTACATGTGTTTGTCCATTTTGTATTGGCATGTTCATATGTATTTTAGACAAATGTGAAGTCACACGTGCATATTACATGACAAGTAAATGAAAAGTACAAGTTCTGCCAGCCCTATATAAGCTGCTATACACATTTAACACAGCATTGTACATAATATATCCAAAATGCATTGTACGATGGGAACTGGTGACATCCGTAATATATATGACTAACAGAGTAGGACAAAAGCACCACTGTTCATAACACATATCACAAAAGTCAGGCATGCCTATGTAATAATATTCACTTTGGCCAATAATGCATGTAATGCTATGTGTTAGTGCATCACGGCCATGATATTTATGTAAAAATCTATACTGTAAAAGTTATCAAACAAATATAGGTCTTTCACTTTCATTTCTCCAAGTCTACTGAGTTTTTAATACCATGATTGGAATGGACACCATTCCAAAGTCAAAGTATGATTAAAGTTCATGAAATTAGTATTGTTTCAATCTTTGATAGAAATATATTTCTATATATCTTTGACAGATATATTTTTCAGTCTTTCTATGTCTTCCATATGTCATGTATGATATTACATGAGTCGCCACCAATATTTTTATTAAAATAACCCCTCCAAAAGCAAAGCAAAGCAGCTCCATGACAGCAGCTTGTCTCAAATCTTACTTTTTATTAAATGGAAACATTAAAAATTGTAATACAAGTGCTTTTGTCTGCCTCTTCAGACTTCATCAGATACAAATGGTTAAAAAAAAAAAAGTGAATTTAAATAAATAACACCCATCAGTGTACTGGTGGATGTGTAACAATACATTGATGGATGTTATTTATTTAAATTCACTTGTATCTGTCTTACTGGGGATCCGGAGAGAGAGGGAGGGAGAAACCAGCCCCAGACTTAATGTGATCTATGTGTGCTCTTAAGGGAAATTGTACTTAGTGTGTACTTGTCATCCTCCCATTGTACATGTCCCTCACTGGTGTTAGTCGTGAGGATTGAGGATCCTTGATTACTGGGCCAGTATAGGGGTATCACAGTGGATTTCATTCCTATTATCATATGCCTGTGTTATCCTTATTCTGTATAAAATAACTGAAATGTGTTTTTATGCACGTTTGAAATTTTCTGCATTACAATATTTTTTACATAAAGGAGGTGGTTAGAATTAAACAATATACATATATATGGGTACTTGTCCATCAGTGAAAAGGAGCTTTTCCTCATATGCAGTTGTGTGGATCAAAAGAAACCAGCCCACTGAACTACAGATACTGAAGGAATTAAAATATATCCATAGTTATTGCAGAATAACCTTTCACATCTGGCGTATGTTTACAGAAACTGATGACTTATGGGGATTTCCATAAGTCATGTATTCAATGACTGATTTAGGGATACATGGTGATGCTTATTCATGTAGTAGTATTTGTGAGAACATTCAATGTGACAGAGGCAGCATTAAGATGTCTTAGCATTTATGTTGTTTCTTGTGATGATATGTAGCCTTGACTGCATGACAAGTCATTTTCATATGCTGATGTTTTACTGCCTTATTTCTGTATATATTTCAATAGCTGTGTTGTGTACCATATCATAACATTCACATTTGCTATGATGTCTGTCACTGACCGTGATTATATCTGAGATGCATCTTAGATTCTTCAAGTAGAGATGACAGCTGTGTTTGGACTTGCATGTAACTGTGGCAATGACATTTTATAGTACTTGAGGTGTGGTACGCTGGTTATGTGTTTGGCTCTTATATGTCATTTCCCCCTTCTGCGTCAATGACCTATACAAACTTAGGACATAAGGATTATCTATTTACACATGTTCATTCAGATTATCTGTACATAATGGTATACATGACACAGATCATTTTGCATAGCTGTGTATTGTAAATGAGAAGTGAGCCATTCATATGATGTATGCTTTTAACATTATCATGTCAATATGTGAGCCCCTATATAACTCTAATATGTGCATATCACCCTGTCTTACAGATGTCAAACAGACATAGCAACAATTCCTCCCACAGAGAAAATGAAATAACAATTAAAGATCTGTGCCATCATGACTGCAACCTTTTTGGATAGATGGGTAATACTGTCTGGAGGAGACAACCGTAAATGGATCTGGCACACATGATCAATGCTGTGGGTGGTAACAACAGATCCAGGAAAGCCTGTCAACAAAATTGCTCTGACATGATCCTCCGTGCAGCCAACAGACTCTGTCACTATGAAAGGATGAGGAATTCCACTGGAGGTGGGCGACCATTGCCTCCATCAGATCAGATAATGATGTTCCTGGCCTCCCATCATACCACCTGACAAGATTGTTGGATATCTGGGAAGTATGAGGCAGGTGTTCTAAAATGTACAGGTATGTCCTGTGTTTACAAATACTGCAGCATACACCACTACTCCTTAAAGTACAATAAATCACACTTATTGCCATAATACTTGTGATACATTAGCAGAACTATGCCATGAACATGAACGCACTCCTGATGTAGACGCACAACATAAGGGTTATAACCTGTTATCTTACCAAAACAGTACATACATAATACTCTCAGCAATGTGTGATGCTATTTTTTTCAATTGCATAGGTCCCTCAACACCTCAACAGCAGCAACCCATGTTAAGTAAGTCAGTATCTCCATATCCTGTTAGTGTGATCCATACTTACTCTGGGCCTTTGCCTCCTGTTATGACCATGGAGTATACTCACACATTGTTGTTTGTGTACCATTTTAACCTATGGATACATCCTTGCAAGACATAGGCCAGAATGCTGCACATACAGACAGACCTGGCAAGGTTGATATTGTGCAGCATTGTTTAGCCCACCTGTGATCTAGGATATAATGTTGCCTTGTACCCTATACAGATACAGCTTGCAGATTTGTGCACTGTTTGTCATGTAAGTGTCATCATATCCTGTTAGTGTGATCTGTAATTGTTGTGTGCCTCTACATCCTGTTAAAACTGTGGAGTATACTCACATATTGTTGTTTCTGTGCCTTGTTATAATACAGGATCCACATTATGACAGATGATAGGCTCCCAAACCAGGAAGGTTGTACCTGATAAGGCAATCTATATGATTGCTACAATTCACTATTGATAATTACATTTTTTGCCCTTCATGACTAGTGTGGTCTTGTTCGCCTGCATAGGACACCTGAAATCTGCACATCATCACCATCCCGTATGTATCTATCTTATTTGCTGTGTGTTATACCTCATATGGAATGCTACATGATGCTTTGTATGTGCTTAATAATGATTTGTGTATGTCTATCTTTTCATATGACAATGCAATTTTAACCCTCACCACTGGCAGATGAGTCACAGAAGGATGTGTCAGGTAGGTTTTAGTATTTGTATTGACTTTATCTGTCATATTTGTTTGCTATATAACCCACATGGAATAGGTCTATTATATTGGTCCCTGAACCACCCACAGGCACAATAACCTGGTAACTCCATATCATCATTAGCATTGCAGTTATATAGTTGTTCCAGATTTCATTACTATGATGCATCATTTGATTTCTGTGACTGTATGTGACATGTGTCATCTGTCTCTTTTTGGAGCATGTCCACTACCAGCCTCTTCCAGCTGTCCATCCACAGATCCTGAAATAGGATGTGATGTGCCTTACTGTGATAGTTAGGTCCATGGCACACAAACCACTACATTGGGTTCATTGTCCATCCTGAAAGGGGACAGCCTCAGATAAGGAGGATACTGCGGCTGGCCTTTCTGATGATGTGGGGACATCAGGTGGCAGACGTGATGATGACCGTGGCCCACTGTCTCATGCAGATTTTGGTAATGATGGTGAGTGAGTCTTCCTCATGATGGACTGAAACCGCTCATTGGACTACATGTGGGAGTGTAGCTGATATGCATGGACATGTGTCAGAGTTGTCTGTTCACTATTACAAGCACATGAATGTTCACAGCAAGGTTCTGATATGCATGCACTTGACCATGTCACTGATCATGTATTGCACCAGCTACCGGTGTTAAAGGAAGGTCATGAGCACATACATGGAGATATGACAGCATTGGTTGCACAGCATGACAGTGTATTATCTGTGGCACACCCTGCTAAAAGTCTATCTGAATGGTGCTACAACAGTGCTGTAGTAAGAACTGGATGTTACATGTTCTAACTGTACTAAGCAGATTACCTCCAGGGGGAGAGACAGACCACCTCTCATTAGACCCACACATAGCCCTCAGACATCAACATCTGCTTTGCAACATGCACACACATCTGCTGTTGGTCAGGCAACTAAGAGCCCAGTAGTCATGTCCAGACTGTCACATCACAGTACTCTTCCTACGTAGACTGTGTCTCAAAAATGCTAGTGTCATCACATCAAGCTCCTTGTTACAGCACCATGATCTGAGTGTCAGATATGGCAGGGGCAGTTAGGACTGCAGTGTGACCCATCAACGTGATTACCCTAGATTGTGTTGTAGTAGCACTGACAGTTGATCCAATGTGCGGCCTTATGTGTTATTCTGACACCATGGCAATGATGACCATTGTGCTAACCACTGATTAATTAATCTGTAGGTGTTTTTTTAACTGTCTGATGCCTCAGGGTTTTTCTGACCATTTATCTGATCTAGGTGATTACTTTCAGGTTATGATATGTAACACTTATTTGTCACTAGTATATGTTTGTACAGATAGTGATGACAGTAATGTTATATGTGACTGCCTCCATGCTTCTATGTTTGCATCACTTTCTAGTTGACATATAGCGCATATTTACATGGTTAACAGCATGTTATATTTGTCATCTATCATTGATTACTGCATTACACATTACCTTGTTGTCTGCCATTCCTGTATGCACATATATGCCTCTGTATGCATACCTGTGCTACTTATGACATTTTAAAATGGTACTACACATGACTCACCCTCAGCACTCATTGCACTTCTGTGGACCTGTTTACATTTTCAATCTCCATGCTGACATGTAGATGTGTGCCTTCCCATATCTCACTCATTCCACACATATATTTCCATATGTTACGGTATCTCCAACAATGATGCATGTTCCGTGTCTGTTGTGTAGTCACTGTTATTGATGCTCTGCATGATTGATTGTATTCTTACATCTAGCTGAGTGATGCTGCACCAATAACCTTTACATCAAAGCATTACCCTCTGTATGACATTCCATATCAGGCATGGGATGTGAGGTTAGTTTAGATTTTCTTTCTGGCTGGTCCTTGGGATGTTTCTAATTACTCATGCTGCTATATGCTGTTTACTGTATTGTAACACACTATTACTCATCACACAATGCTACGTATGATGCATCAGTGTTAGTGTATGGCCCCTGCTCTTTGGTTATGTTTGTGCTGATACATTCCCATTATACTGCATGGTCCTAGATTTCTTGTGTTACTAGCTATTTTACAACTACATTTCCATGCTAGTTATCTGTATAATGATATTCTACTTGAGCAATAACACCTTCTGTTGTACACACCTCCTACGTTCTACACATTTGCATGTGTTATCTTTTTGGAGATATACCTTGCAAAGAGACTTTCTGTATTGCTGTTTCCACTGTATACATCCAGATGTGTTCCTTGCTGAGTGTTGTGTACATGTTCTTGTTGTTATGTCTTATACCTCTGTTATATATATTGCTCAGTGTGGACAACTAATGTTTTTTTCCATTAGTCATGCTCTGTGCTGCTGTTTTGGGGCAACACTTGAACATCACTCTTTAGTCTGTGAGCATTTGTATGTGTGTCTTGTCATGACTCAAAGGTGTATGTCAGATGCTACCCTGTTGTCTGAGCTAGGACATATGACCACATCCCCAGTCACCCATGTCTATTTCTTCTCACTCATGTATCCTTCTGATTATCCTGTGACAGCTCTGATATGTCATCATCAGACATCTGAGATTCGTAGGGTAGGTCACCCATAACTGCAGCTGGTAAGCCACCATGATTTGCTGTTATCAAGTTGAGTAGCATGGCACCCATGCTACTCATCTGTGATACCTTTCTTGGTGTGTATTGTAGTTCATCCTGGATGTGTCCAGACATCTGAATCTTGCTTTCAGCATGCCAAAAACATTCATGTCATGGTGTGTACTCTGTTGTATACATCCTCAGCAGGGGATGATGGAGCTCTGTATGGCGTTATTAGCCAAGGCTTCAGTGGATAACCACAGTCATCTATTTGTAGGAAGGGGTTAACATATATTTAGTCCTCATGCTTAATGTTTACAGGTCTAAATTATGCTTATATCATAGCTGTGGTCCTATACTTGCTGAATAGTAGTCCCTCAGGAATTTCATCATGTTGGAAAGTGGTCCTCAGACCACTTTTCCTCCATATTGCAGCATCATGCACACTACCATGGTGTATTGCCAGGATATTAGTAATGAGACCATCTGAAGAGCATAACCCCTTACAATTGAGCAATGGTCATCCCTTTCTATTGATGTACCATTCAGCATTAAGTACAGCTGGTGTTTTAATTGGGATATGGGTGCAGTCTACTGCACTGAGGAGATGGGGAAGTTGGCTATAGCACTGAACTGTTGCATGGCAGTCCTACTGTCCATGAATGTTGTTGGAAAGTGGATATATTCATTCACCTAGGGGCAAATTGCTGCCAGGAAATGTGAGAGGATTCAACTGGCAGCTGTCTGGGATACTCCTACAGTATCTCCCATATGCCGCTGAAATGTCCCAGAGGACAGTATACTTAGACTCAGGCACACTTTTGTTTCAATAGAAACTGGGTTACCCCACAGACTACAAGCATACATGTGGGGTGCACACATCCTGCACACAGCCTGCATCAGCTCTCTGTCTAATCTGTATCTGTCTATTATTTCCTGGTGATACAGCTTGCTTAACTGTAGCCTGACTTGGCACCTAGATGGCTTCCTTCTGGAATGCATTTACAAATCATCCTGTAGGTATGGCTTGCAGTACCCCAGTCTGCTGTAGTAAATTAAATGCTAGATACACTGTTTTAACTAAGGTTTGCAGATTCCACAGGATTCCCTAAGATTATGTGGAATATAGTGATATTACGATAAAGCATATCTGGCCTCTGCTGAGTGTTTTCAGAAAGTTGTCAATGAAGTACTTTGCCACATTTATGTTGCATTGGGTGTGCCATTTGTGTTTTGGAATCTGGTGGGGATATGCAGAGTCCATAATTATCCTACTCTGACTAGATAATTACTTGGTATTGTTTTAGTGCATGTTATGGAATCACATCTGCAGCTGATATGCTGATGTCTCCCTTCAGAGTGCTGTGCTGTCCTCAGCTTTATTTAGGAATCTGGCCCAAATTCTTTCATTACAGGACAAGAAAACTTAACGAATACAGTAATAAACCAATCTCAGAGTCCAAAAGGCTGCATCAAGGACTTCACCAAAAACAAAAATTCCACTGTAACTCCAAGTTATTTTTTATAATATTGCAATTAAATATTTTTATCTCCTTATTTAAAAGCCTTCTTTAGAAATAAAAAAGAGCAAACTCAAGCACTTAAATGCAAAAATAACCATGTCACATGTTAGTCATACACCAATCAAATCTCTTCACTTATTAAAATTAATTTTCATCCTCAGCATTGGTTTAATAATAATCATCTCATTTAAGCCAAGTGGCTGCCCAGCATTCATACTATCTTGCCACTCCATTTCCTTTTTTTCTAATAATGCATCGGCATGTCCTCTTTGTACAGGGTTTATATTATTTCATCGAGTTTTCAGAAACTCGAAATTTATATGGTTGAGACCATATGATTGAGTTTCGAAAACCTGAAATAAAAAAAAAAAATAGAAAACTACATTTTTACAGGAGGCAAGCCCCCTTGCACCCCCTACACCCCCTACAAATTATATATACCAACTACGAAAATGCACTACACTGGGGAAATATGTCTCCTCTGAAGCAGTTCTACATAGATTGTGGTACAGTGAAAATATGGGAATTTATCTTTTTCTACATTGTAGTGCGATCTTGGAGTTGGTATATATAATTTGCAGGGGGTGTGGGGGTGCAGAGGGGACGTCTCCCCCTACAAAAACAAAGATTTTTTTTTGAGTTTTTGGAAACTCAATCATATGGTCTTGACCATGTGAATTTCAGGATTTTGAACATTCGATGAAATAATATGAACTCCTTTGTACATCTATTTCTGTATTGTCAATAAATGCAAATAACAACTTGTTAAAATCTTTGAACAATTCTGAATGCTTACTTAAAGAATTATTAACATCACCATAATATCAAGCACTATATTGTCTAAAGTGATCTACCAGTCCACAAGAAAATATGTTACCCAATCAGAATAAATGAAAGGTAAAGAGGAAGAAATGTTCTAGAACATTTAACCCTTTAGTTCCTTAGTACCATTATTTGGTTCTTACACATTCATACCGCAAGTGACATAGAATTCTACTACTTGAAATCAGTAACTAAATACTGATCCAGAAACCATGTGTCTCCACTGTATTACTCTATAATAATACATTGTCAGCTAGAGAAATGCATCATGCATGTATTTCATCATACAATCTAAATGGAACCTTTATAATTACAATCAGGTATTCAGCCCTGTTACCTCACTCACCAGCACCAGTCTCATTTATGCTGTCTGGCAATATACATTCAGGTCCTGGCCATCAAGTCTACTTGAATTCATGCTCTCTGTACCAAACACATGGAAAAATGTCAAATAATTGAAAATGATGCATATCAATTTAAGAAAAATCAGGAGAATAAATAAGACATTTTATTCATGTTTGGATCTCACTATATTATCCAGACCATCTTATCATCTTACCATCTTGAAAACTTAGCTGAAGCTGACTGACTCTGACTTGACAATTCTGTCAAACCTCCTGTATCGTTCTATAGCATAGAGGGCTACAGCCCTTATTATGACCCAATTGACCGAGTCTGATTTGTGGCTCAAGCACTGGAAGAGACAGGAAGGATGGGAAGGAGTGTTTTCTGCCGATCTGTTCATCCTATGGGATGGGTGACATGGATTACAGTTAGCTAGTTGCTCCCATGCATGCAGAGGCTTGCACATTTCCAGTAGCTGTACACTGAGGGACATAAGCTTGGTCGTCCCATGCCAATGAATGTAAATTTCAGGGGTATGTGTATGGAGAAATGTGCATGCAGGTGGTGGGCATAGGACACCCCATGGTGATACGCAGCTTATATCAGCAAGCTAGGGAGTGATTGCTGACATTAGAAATGGCCCTATTGCCTGGGCACAGCATGATGTGAGTTGCTGATAGTTAAAGGAGTTTCACATAGCTTCTCATTTAATCTCATATCTGAGAAGTAAGCCAGTCCTCAGGCTATAGGAGAAAGGCATGCTTTCTCAGAAGCTTGCGTGAAAGCAGAAGGTGTGTGCATGCAGAGGCACAAGCTACTGCATGACTAGCAGGATGATTGGTCGACTACAACTTGGAATAAGTGAGTCCTCTTCACTGAAATGCTTAAGGCCTATTGGAAAGGATAAGATAGTTAGCA
>NC_056733.1:1318621364-1318628588 GCF_019279795.1 Protopterus annectens
GGGGAGTGTGGCATCTAACAAGGGCAGCCAGTGAAATTCCCTTGCTTCTAAATATGCCCTCAGTCACACCCCCTGCTAATGTATGTCATCTTTTCCAGAATAAAGAACAAAAACTATTTAAAATGAGCACAAGTAGTGACATGTCTACTAAGGGCATTTGTATTGTCACCCCTTATAAGTGCATATATATTTTCTAGTAAAGTCTTTTCTTCAATGGCCTACCTGTTTTTCCAACATATCAAATTTGCCATTAGATGCTAGTACCCTTGCATAGATAGCAACAGCTTTCTTTGTTGCCTCATAAATTAATCTATTTTGGTTACAAGATCCATATTTTACATTCCCTTAATACCTTTGTAATTAGTAAAATTATCAATCATTCATACCCCTCTCAAAATAATGTTTTAAATTCTTGCCCCTTTTAAATACAATTTTTTTTACAGCACCCAGCTGCAAGGTTAAATCAAATGGTTCTGTTACATCCAATTCTTAGTCAATATTATGTCTCTAATCTCACAAGTTCTACTATTGTAGTCCAACACCATTTGGCATAATCTTGGTTACCCTCAATTTCTTTGTTAATACTGTTTGGGAATCTTACCAGTGGCTGAAATTTAACCATTCTGTTTAAAATAGCTTCTTCTATAACCCCATTAATTAACTCCTCACGGTAACCTGTATTCAAAAATTGTCTGTTTATGGACTTTCATTTCCCATAAAAATGTGTCGTGTGCTGATACTATCTGGGATACAGATACCATATGTCCCTTAATGATATTTTTTCTTTTACCACATTTGGTGGCATCTCTCATAGTGTAGCAAACTGTTGGAGTAGGTACTTTTCCTGTATATGGTAGAATCATACATATTTTCATGTCTATTTTTATCATTCTTTGCCCCATTCACTTTTGAAACTCAGAAATGATTATACCAATATAGTTTAAAAGAGCATTCAACTGCTCAATACTCCCAGGTGAGAGAATGGAAATATCATCCAAAAATCATAAGTAGGTGCTAATAAACTGCCATATTCTTAACGTTCTGGTAGGAGAATTATGTATTCCCAGCAACCTACTGGCAGTTTATTAGCACCTACTTACAGTTTTTGGAGAATATTTTTATTCTCTGGTCTGGACATGTCATGCAGCTGCTACTTCAATATCTCTCCCAAATATCCAATGATCCTGGCAGGTGGTAAGATGCGAGGTCAGGGCCAACGTTATCTCATCCAAGGGAGGCAATGGTGGCCCACCTCTAGTGACATTCTCTGTCTAATAGTGGCAGTGTCTGTTGGCTGCATTGAGGATCATGTCAGAGCAATATGGCCAGCAAGCCTCCCTCATGTGTGTTAGATCTGTCCGCACTCAATTCCTCCACAAAGTATTGCCCATCCGTCCAAGCAGGTTGCGTCCATGCTGGTGCAGAGACTCTGTTACTATTTCATTTTGTCTATTTGTAAAATTGTCTCTATTATTGTTGCTCATCATTGGTAAGATTGGGCATCCGCTGAAAAAGGACCTGTGTCCAGTTGGAATTTCCGGGTAAACAAATGTAAATAAATAAATAAATAATAATAAATAATAAGATAGGGTGATATGACATCTTAGACCTTATATAAGCCACCATCCCTTCCATTTGGAAAATATCTGATGTAATACCACTGCATAAAGGAGGCAGCTCCTTCGAACTGTCAAACTTTAGACCCATAGCTATTCTGTCACCATTGGCTAAAAATATGGAGAAATGTGGCCATAAACAAATTATGCATTATCTTATCTAGAATAAGCTGTTGGCTAACTCTCAATGGTTTTAGGCCACACCACAGTACCACCTCAGCCCTCCTATCCTTCTCTAACACCATGAACCATAACCAAAATAAAAGCAAGCTTTCCTCAGCCCTCTTTTTAGATCTCTCCAAGGCCTTTGATATGGTCCACCACCAAATGCTCATGCACACCCTTAAGGCATTCTCATTAAATAACCTGCGCTTCAATGGTTCCAATCTTACCTGTTTGGTAGACAACAAGCCATTCTATGGCAGCACAGACTATTAACCCGTCTACCCGTCACCTTAGGTGTCCCCCAGGGCTCCGTACTAGGACCCCTTCTTTTCTCTCTCTTTATTAATGACCTTCCCACTGTCATCCCAAATGCTACCTGTATCCAATATGCGGATGATTCTACCTTGATTTGTTCAGCCATCTCTCTGACAGATCTAATGACATTAACCCAGAATACCTTCAATATAGTTGAAAACTGGCTCTTTAACCATCAGCTGATATTAAACCCTAACAAAACAAAGTTGCTTCTTTTCTCCCTCACTTGTAAGTCTTCCTCACTACTCTTTACCATAAAATCTAATAATGGTACCATTATCTCCCCAGATGTGCAAACCAAACTCTTAGGCATCACAATAGATAACACCCTCAAATTTGATACCCAGGTCAATCAAACTATCAAAACCATTAATAAAAAACTTGGCTCCCTCTATAAGATCAAACCTTTCCTTACTCCATTTGCTAGGACTGCTATTGCTCATTCCCAGCTACTTTCCACTCTTCTCTATGCCTCCCCTCTGCTCACTAATTTGAACATATCTGCTTTTAGCAAACTTTCCAGCTGTTATAACCATATTGCTAGATTTGCAACAGGCGCAGCCTATAGGACCCACCACTGTCACAACCTAAATCTTCTGGGGTGGATAGAATGGCCTAGCCTACAACCAGCTTATAATTGTCCATAAAGTTCTCAACCATCCTGATAATACTCCTGCACTTAAAAATATCATCAACCCTTATAACAACCTGAGGTCACTTTGCTCTTCTAATAAACTACTGTGTCAAACATCCAAAATCAACAACTCTGCTGGGGACACTCTGTTTGTTAACTCTGTTGGCAAAACTTGGAACTCTCTTCCTGCCGATCTTACTCTTGAACCATCTCCTACTCAGTTTAATAAAAACCTCAAGATATACTTTAAAACTCACTGGCTATGTTCTTGTTCAAAACCTGACTAGATCCTCCTCTGTAGTCTGTTATCATGTTACATTGCCTAGTCAATTTGTCAACACTGTTTTAAAAATCTATGATTATATTACCTGCTTGCTCAACTGGAGCCTGTAAACTGTGTGTAACTTAATCATTTTGTGATTTTTATTTTATGTTCTACCTTGGAACTTTTCTCCCCGGGCCTCCACAGAAAATGGACATGTATCCAATCGGACTATCCTGGTCAACAAATGTAAAATAAAATAAATAAATAATAAATAAATAAATATAGGGGCTCACATATTGAAATCACAATGTTAAAACATGTCAAATGAATGGCTTACATCTTATTTACAGTGTATAACTATGCAAAATAATCCCTGTCATGTGCAGATAACTGGAATAGCTGAAGTATATACCCTAGTATCATCAGCATACATGTGCACAGCTATCAATCTATTCAAGAAGCTTGCATAGGTTTTATATGCAGAGGTGAGATGTGAACCCATGTTAGTAGGTAGTATGACAAATAAGAGCCAAACACATAACCGATGTGCCACAACTCTGGCACTGTAATAATTATGTTGCCATTGTTCCATGCTTATCTGAACACACCTTACAATAGTACCTCAACAATGTAGGATGCATATCTGATATTACTGTAGTGAGTGCCAGACATTATCTTAAATGTGAATGTCATGATATCATACACAACTACTGAAATTTATGAAGAAACAAGGCAGTAAAACATCAGCATATGAAAATTACATTTATGCAGTCATGACTATATATATCTCCACAAGAAACAAAATAAATGCTAAGCCATATTAATGTTGTCTGTATCCCATTTAATGTAATCACAACTACTACCATATGATTAAACATAATAGAGTATCTGTAAATCAGTCACTGAACATACAAGTTGCGGTCAACCTCATAATGCATCATTCTACACAAGCAAACATCAGATGTTACAGGTGGTTCTACAATAAGTAGGGATATATATTGATTCTGTCCATATCTATAGTTCGTCGGGGCTGATTTGTTTGTAGTCATACAACTGCATATGGGGAAAACCTCCTTGTTGCTGACAGACATGTACCCATATGCATGCATATTGCTGATGTTTACGCCTCTCATTTATGCAACAGACAGATTGTAATGCAGAGAATTTCAAACAATATATGCATTAAAACATGTTTTGGTTGTTTTACACAGCATAATGTGAGCATAGGTATATGATAATAGCACTGTATTCTACCACAGCAATGCAAGCATGGACAGCTTTGGAAGCTAGATCTCATTCAGCTTTATCCCCTAGTGAAGTTAGCCAAGCATACACATCTTTTAAACATTATTTGCACCATAAAAAATAAATAAATAAATAAACAAATAATTAATGAGGTTCATTAACATTCAGCGTTTTGGAATCCCATTAACGAACATCTGTGAAAGCTCTTGAATATCTGTGTATTAACCAACAGCTCTGCATAATGTATAGTACTCAGTGCAACTGCCCAAAAGGCATCAATAAATGGGAATAGCTGTAATATGTGTCTGATGTCCTCCAATAGTCTGCCCCACCGTATATGGACCAACTTTAAAATGTAATATTGATACATATTCTTATCATGCCAGTGGTACCTGCAAGCTAAGTGGGACACTGGGGAAAACATTTTAAAGAAGACTATAAGAAACACAATGAGAATGTTGATTGTTAACCAAGAGGAGTCTTCAGGGAGTCCAAGCACTGAACTGGAGAGATGAGGAGATGATGCAGATACTCACTGTCTATGCTGGACATGAGCAGAGGATGTGAGCACACCTCAGGAACTGCGATGAACAACACCTGAAACTGGATTATGTGGGAACACCGCAGATGAAGTGGAATCTACCAGACAAGCATGCAGGTCTGCCACCGCTATGATGACCTTTATCAGAAAGACACAGAGGATCTTCATTAGAGGGTTGCAGAGGTCCAACACCAACCACCAGATGCCTACAGTAAGTTATATATTCCATACCTTAACACCTACATTATCACATACGTAAGTAGTAAGCATATGTGTTCATGTAATGCATTGCATTTCAAGTGTATTCCATGTGTATCTGCATTAATAATAATAATTTACATGGCAGAAATTGTATTCTAGGGCTGGATTCAATAAAGCCTATATGGTGCGGTAAGACCATGTGTGAATCACAGTGCAATGCTCACATGGTATTGCTCCATTTCCTATTCAGTGAACTGATCGAAGGAAGGGCACTGAGGAAACTCGGAGCTATAATATATAACATTAAGTATCCTGTTTTTTGTTTATTTTGTTCTTTATTTCTTTGTTATTTATAGCACTTTGTGTACTGTGTATTTTTCTAGCTAGTTTCACTGTGTGTGAGGTATTAACTGGAAATTGTCCACTTTTATTAAGCATCTGTTGGGTTGTTTGTTTCTGATAACTGGTTACAGTAAACTCTTTTTTTCTAGGGGCTCCTTTAGCTATTTAAAACTTTCATTTAAAGGCTCATTGCTGCTTTCAGCTGTGAAACATTTCTGCAGTTTGTTCCTAAGTAGTGGGGATATTTGTAGCATTTCCATATTCAGGCTTGTATTTGGGCCTAGTGTTTGTGGAGGCTGTGTGTCTGAGCACATGTTAGGAGACATTGGTTTGGCCAAAGCCATCAGGCATTTCTGTGAGAGGGAATTATTTGAGGTCATTGGCTGACTGAGGTCACCTGGACTACAGCTTAGACTAAGCACCTCATTGGTTCGTTTGAGATTTCTTTCTTAAAAGCTGTCTCAGGTTTCAACTTTCTTTTACCTAAGAAGTTCAGTTGTGAATGCTCTGCCATTTCACAGTGAACTGATCAAGGAAAGGACACTGAGGAAACTTCGGACTATAATATATAACATTAAGTATCCTGTTTTTTGTTTATTTTGTTCTTTATTTCTTTGTTATTTATAGCACTTTGTGTACTGTGTATTTTTCTAGCTAGTTTCACTGTGTGTGAGGTATTAACTGGAAATTGTCCACTTTTATTAAGAATTGTTGGGTTGTTTGTTTCTGATAACTGGTTACAGTAAACTCTTTTTTTCTAGAGGCTCCTTTAGCTGTTTAAAACTTTCATTTAAAGGCTCACTGCTGCTTTTCAGCTGTGAAACATTTCTGCAGT
The DNA here is from genome assembly GCF_019279795.1 of Protopterus annectens. Classification (NCBI taxonomy): domain Eukaryota; kingdom Metazoa; phylum Chordata; order Ceratodontiformes; family Protopteridae; genus Protopterus; species Protopterus annectens. The sequence continues at coordinate 1,318,627,524 of NC_056733.1, forward strand.
TTGTTCTAAGTAGTGGGGATATTTGTAGCATTTCCATATTCAGGCTTGTATTTGGGCCTAGTGTTTGTGGAGGCTGTGTGTCTGAGCACATATTCAGAGACATTGGTTTGGCCAAAGCCATCAGGCATTTCTGTGAGAGAGAATTGTTTGAGGTCATTGGCTGACTGAGGTCACCTGGATAACAGCTTAGACTAAGCACCTCATTGGTTCTTTTGAGATTTCTTTCTTAAAAGCTGTCTCACGTTTCAACTTTCTGTTACCTAAGAAGTTCAGTTGTGAATGCTCTGCCATTTCACAGTGAACTGATCGAAGGAAGGACACTGAGGAAACTCGGAGCTATAATATATAACATTAAGTATCCTGTTTTTTGTTTATTTTGTTCTTTATTTCTTTGTTATTTATAGCACTTTGTGTACTGTGTATTTTTCTAGCTAGTTTCACTGTGTGTGAGGTATTAACTGGAAATTGTCCACTTTTATTAAGAATTGTTGGGTTGTTTGTTTCTGATAACTGGTTACAGTAAACTCTTTTTTAGAGGCTCCTTTAGCTGTTTAAAACTTTCATTTAAAGGCTCACTGCTGCTTTTCAGCTGTGAAACATTTCTGCAGTTTGTTCTAAGTAGTGGGGATATTTGTAGCATTTCCATATTCAGGCTTGTATTTGGGCCTAGTGTTTGTGGAGGCTGTGTGTCTGAGCACATATTCAGAGACATTGGTTTGTCCAAAGCCATCAGGCATTTCTGTGAGAGAGAATTGTTTGAGGTCATTGGCTGACTGAGGTCACCTGGACTACAGCTTAGACTAAGCACCTCATTATTATTTCTTTGAGATTTCTTTCTTAAAAGCTGTCTCAGGTTTCAACTTTCTGTTCATAGGTTCTAGCAGGTTCATAGGTTCATACTAGGCTATCTGCCCAAGGGCATTTATAAGCCTAGCCCATAGTTATGTGGCTTTCGCCACCCCTTTAGTTTGAATAAAAACTATGCCTATCATTTTGCTGTGCCTCTGTCAAGCAGTGACACTGAAGTAATCCCCTGGGGTATATCTGCAATCTCCATCCATTTGG
>NC_056733.1:1318629088-1318644202 GCF_019279795.1 Protopterus annectens
CCCCCGTTTAGGAGAAAGTTGCTGGCATACCTTAGAGATACTCATGCACATATGTGCCTCCATGATAATGGTTAATATCCCCTCTCAGTATCCAGCTAGCCTTTCATGATGTTTGACTTTAATATTCTCCAAGAGTAATCTGCATCTGAACACGCTCTGTTTGGCTCAGTAAGCTTTACCTATAACGTGCTCAAAAAATATTCTCTGAAATGTATAATCTTTGGAGTAAAATTTCATCCCAATTGCACTTTATTCCTACCCACTTGCCGTAACTACTTTACTCCCATAACTACTTGCCCCTTTCGCAAGAAATGAAAAAAATCCTCGCATGAAAAACGTCCATATATATATATATTTACCATAAAGTGCTCAGTTTTGCCCACTCGCATGAAAACCATTTACCATAAAGTGCTCAGTTTTACAGTTAGAGCTCCTTCTGTCTGCATGCCTCTGGAAAGAAACCTTTTTGTAAACCTGCACTTCTGCAACTGTGTTAAAGTACACCAAATATTTTGTAGAAAGTAAAGAATGTCAAAAACTTAGTTTTCCAAAGTCCCAATGAAATATTTCCTAAAAGGTAAGGCATTTTGGAAGTCAATGACTCTTATAATGTAGTACTACTGCTAGTAACAATTATGCACCTCCTTTTGTACAGATACATTTACTTTCACATAGAGAACTGGTTCTGTAAATTCATAAATTTAATTGTGTTGGCTGTGTATACCATCAATTTGACTTATTTTACTAATTTTACTTAATCCAAGGCAAAAAATGCTCAGCACTAAAATGATCGAACCCTTGTCTGTTCTCCATAAGTAAGGGTTTATGATCGGCTCTTTAATCATTACCAAGTTTAGTTGTGTTTTAGAAATGGATGTCAAGACGTTGATCTCAAGAGCAGAGTGAAGGGTAGTGTAAGACTGCATTCACATCACTGATATCTAATTCTTGATTTGAAAACATACCTTTGAAATTATGCCCATGTGGTTTATCTTCAATGTTGTTTATATAAAAATGTTGGTTATAGCTAGCCTTTCCAACACAGCCAGCCAAAACTTCTATTGCGCGTCCTGCAAATAATAGTACTGAAGTTGTTTCAACACACACAACTCATCGAATATTTAGCTAATATTTAGAATTCTGTGTGCTTAAGTAAGTCTTACAAAAGCAGCTTCTCTGAGATTTATGAATGAAAAAGGAGAAAGTGGTCTCTTCCTACCATTTGAAAAGTTCCATTTCGTAGCCCGCGCTTCTTCTGATGCGTTAAGCCTAATTGATTCCCTTAGCAAGTATACAGCGATGGGTAAGAGGGACATCTCTGATATGCACTGGCATTCTTTGCTGTATGATAAGTATTTTATTTAGTTCTTAGGATAAATATTCCAAAACTGCGTAGTTCATTTTACTTTCGTAGATGCTACTCAATATCATTATGCATGCCCATGCAGTAAATATAGATTCCGAATGTGACAAGTGTCCTATTTTTATGATTTTTCTGGACCCTGAATGGTATATATAATAGCTGAAAGTACTGAAGTTTGCTGAAGTATGAGGCTGCATTTGCCATATTAACTATGAATTCTGTCATGTTTTTCGATCCTCATTTTTGATGTATTCTAATGGTTATACTTCAAACAACGGACCACAGTGCTTATTTATTTAGCAGATTATTTTACAGTATAGATTACTATGCCTTTTATTAAACAATGCAGTGGTCATTACAATTCAACTAGTAAATCATTTAGACCCGGAGAAGCTTGTGTGAATAATTATGAATCTGAGCGCAAAGCTTGTAGGGGTCATAAGAATGCATTCAAAACATGAGTTTTCTAATTATGTCCATTATTTTTATAGTGACTGATTTTTTTTTCATATTTCATGCATCTTTTAACTTTAGAGGGAAAAGTGAAAATAGTTTCTTTTTACAAAACTTGCTTCAGTGGATTTTTTCTTCTTTTTTTATATTCAATGTAAAACGCATTATAGCAGTAACTTGAAAGAGGTGCTCCTGTTTTAGAGTGGTATAGTGTTGGCACTTCCTGTTTTTTGGGAGATGGTGCATGTTTATTTAGTTAAAATATTGTTTTAGTGTACTACCCAAAGAGAGCAGCATACCAGTACCTGACCTGTGGCGTGTTTCCAGTACTGCCTGTACTAGAACTGCCAAATTTCCCCTAGTTAGTAAGAGTACCACTTCAGATCTCCTCTGAAAAGAGGCCGTTGGCATAGTGAGATTAACCCAGTCAACAAAGTGTAAATAAATACATAACTCAAAAATATCAACAAATTTATCATCCAGATTTTGGGATATTAATTTTGCTGTTATGGACTCTTTCTTCCTTGTTTTATGGCTTGTTTATACTAGGGCTACATCATAGGTTTATTCCTGAATTCCGCATTCTGTTTGTCTTATTTGGACTGATAGCTCAATGCATGCTTTGAGGCAGGCATATAAATTATTTGCTAATATGGCAGTGTGCAAGATGGGGTAATCTAGTTGAGGAGGGTACTTAAATCTCATCAGGTCAGCAGTTAGCTGGACTTGTTTGCCTTAACATAGTCTCTCAAGACAGAGTTTTGTGGTCATATGAGGTCATTGTAAGTGCTGCTGAAAGGTGAACAGATTTGACCAGTGAAGTGATAACTGTAGGTGGTGATAATGGGGTGGATGCACTGGTGAAAACAAGATCAAATATTTTTAAACCTCTAGTTGGGACTTAACTAGTTGCCGTAAAGTGCTGGCATTAATGAAGTCCAGGAATTTCGGTACATACTTATTTGTGGTGGTGTACGTTTCCTAGTTAATGGAGGGATAGTTGAAGTTTCTCAAGAGGAATAGTGTTAGGCTTCATATGGAGGGATGTCTGCTTGTTTAGGTATGCCTCAAAGACTGCAGTTGACGGGGGGGAGGGGGGGTAGTTGACTGTCATGTGCTGCATCATTTTATTTACTATGAGAAGGAAATAGAGGAATGTGATGCCTCTCTCCTGTGTTAAGAGCCTGAAGATAAACTGTCTTCTTGGAAATGTGGGTATGTTCCCTCGAGTAACTGAAATTTCTTTGCGTTGTGTCTGAAAGTGTGCTGGATATTAAAAACCTGCACTACAGGGGCACTATCACTGCTCTGAAGCCATGTTTTAGAAACTACACATATGTCTGTACTTTCCAAAGCTATGAATGCCTGTAAGGAGTGCAGCTTTTTGATTGTTTCTAACACTGACCAGTGATTTGTTACCTTTGTTATGGTTTTGAATTTAATTAGCTATATAGGTAATTTGAAAAGAGTGACTTTGCCTAATAAAGACATTATGGTACTGGACAATATGCAAAACCCATGAGGAGAGAGAGGTGCAGTCATCTGCTCCCAGACTGATATATGTTGGGTCCTCTTAGAATGACACCAGCAGCACCAAAACCTAAGCCAATAATTAGCCAATTATATTTTGTTTGTATTGTGGCGTCATTCTTGGCAGTAACACAGCACTGCTCAGTACTAGTTTCACACCAATTTCAGATGCATATTCTGGAAACTCCATTGTGTCCCTCTTTGTATGATCCAAAGGAGTGTCTTGGGTCATTCACTTCCATGTGTGCAATGGCCAGTTCATACGTATACCTAGGGTGGAGGGATTTGAAGGCTCTTGTGATGTTGAGGATTCTGACACCTGAGAGGCAGCTAAGTAAACCTGCTCTGCTCCTCATCTAACTTTCATGCAGTTCAAAGGGTCAACCGACTCGGTCTTTACTGAAACAGAAGACCAAGCATATCGCATTCACTGGTTGGTGTATATATGCTGGGATTCAGTGGTTTATGGCTGTTTGTAATCTCTTGTCGCAATAATTATTATTAAATAACTTCCCCATGGTAAATTGTTTTTTTTTTTTTTAGAAATCATTGACAAGTCATTAAAGATTAAAGTTAGAAAATAATCGCAGAGTTCATATTCTTCAGAAAATTCATGCTTGCACAAAACCTGCTATGCTATCAACTTTCTAAGTTTGTAAGAGCAATTATTTAAAAATTGTTCCTATTTTTAGCCCCCCCCCCCCAATTATTTATGACTTTGTTCTGATTTCTTACTCTAAGAGCATGAGAGGTATGGGTAGGCATGGTTGTGTGAGCTGGGTGTCAGAACTGACAACATGCTGAGTAGTCAGCACTTTTTTATTTTCAACATTAGCAACTTTATTTATAACCATTTTAACAATACAACCAATTGCAGTCCTTATGCATAGTGCATCCATATAGGTTTGTACTAGGCTAACTGCCCTGGTGGGCCAGTTTAAGCCTAGCCAATTACCCCATGTGAGAATCGAATCTTTCAGATGGTGTCTATAAGGTAAACACCTTAACCATTATGCCAACGTCCAAGTGTTACTTAGGGGGCAGAATCCTTATTTGAAATAACTACCTGCTAAATGCTTTTCATTAAGCATGCATCAGCTCTTTTCATTAAGTATGCATTAGCTCTCAGCTCTTGCCCAGTACCAAGGTTCACAGAGCAGCTATTCTATCATAGTTTTCTATTTTTTCTTTTTCCCCCTTTCCAAGGACCGAGCAATGTTACTGGGGATTTGAGGTAAAATAATGGCCCCTGTCTCTGTTTAACTTTTCTGGTCTGTTTAACCGTGCCCCCTTAAGTCAGTTGTCCATTACAATTTCATCTCCTGCTCTCTGATGTTCATCGTGTTACCCTGCTGCAGTCATCACACTTGGGTTATCCTGCCATCAGGCGGTCCCGCAGTTGGCCCGAATTCCAAAGTCTTGGTCCGGCGTTGGTCACTGTCGCGTCTTCCCTGACGTCAGCGCGCCAGGGGTATATAAGAGGCATCCAATGCCATTTTCTTCAGCCTTTCTTGCCGCGCGGTGCCCGAAGCAGAAGCAGTTCGCAAGTGCCGGTCGGCCGACACCTAAGATTTTCGATTTGAATTTCAGTCCGAAGTCTTCAATAAAGCTAAGTACCCCGTTGGGGAACATTTTCTTGCCACAGTCCGATGTCAGAAAAAGTTAACAATTGCATTTCTTGTGGGAAGCAAATACCTCACAAGGACTTCCATTCCTATTGTATTCCTTGCCTAGGCCCAGACCACGACGTCACAGGTTGTCGGTTTTGCGCTAGGTTTAATAAATGCACTATCGAACGCCGTTTTTACTTTGCACGGCATTACTTTGGTAGGAAATTTAATTATATCATGCTGTCAGAGCAGCAGATGACCGCAATCCATAAAAAACACAAGGATAAGGACAGGCAGCCTAGGAATAAGCCAGACCTCGAGGCCTCAGCTGGGCCTGTCGCCGGTTCTCCGGTTTTCAGTGAGGCGCGTACGCAGCCCCAGACGACAGCAGAGCTGGAACCTCACACAGCTGCTGACTCCCAAGCGGAGTCTACTAGGCCGATGCAGCCATCTACCGACACCGGAGCAGAATTAGACACCGGTGCAGAGGAAACACCTTCAGTTGCAGAAGGTGTCTTCAGTCCGACTACACTCACCATTAAATCTTATGCTAAGCTTAAAACTCCTTTAAAACCTAAGAAAACTGTTCATCAGTCTACAGGTCAAGGCCCCATGCCTAAGAAACAGATGCTTAAGATGGCTGAAGATTTAATTACCCTTATCAGGGGTTCCCATCCCCCTCCTGACAAAAGACCAAGACAAGAGGAGGATTATGCATCCTTTGACCAGGTTTCTCTCTCCTCAGATTCTTCTGAGGACCAGGATTAAACTTTTCCACCTTATGAGCATTCTGATGCTGAAGACTGTATTCCCTCAGCATCTCCCCCTGAAGACTACTCCTTTGGGGAAACATTACATACCATGAGGGAACATTTCCACTGGGAAGGCCAGGATTACTCATATTCTAAGAAAAGGCTCCGTGAGTTCCTTTTATTACCCCAGCACAGACCTCTTGCTATCCCTAATGTTTTAGATATTGTGGATGATGTTTACTTGGTCTAGTTTAAATCCAGACTCTCTACCTCCTGCTCCAGCCAAACCAGACAGATACTACAGAGTACCTGACTTACACAAATTCCTTTATAGAAGCCCTGTAGCTGACCCAGAAACCATATCCCAGGGTCCTAAGGGAGCAAAAGCTTCTATGGCTAAAAATCCTGTGCCCTCTGAAAGAGATTCCAGAGCCCTAGGTAGATGGGGAAAGAAAATATACACCTCTGCAACTCTGGCTATGAGAGCATTAAATTGCCAGTTTCACATGTTGAAATATCAACAATTCCTGATGTCTCAGTTAAAACAAAAAATGAGCACACATTCAGAACAGCCTGAATTCAAGGAAATGCAGGATCTGTTGCATACAGCTGAACAGGTGGGCAAGCATACTTTAAAATGCGGATTTGATTAATTGGAAGCTTCCTGTAGAGCAGCTGTTACTGGCTCTGTCATTCGTAGACATGCTTGGTTAAAAGAACAAACCCTCCCTGACCATGTTAAAACAAAGTTATTAGATGCACCTTTACAACAGGATGTATTTGGTGTCAAAGCAGAAGAGGTTTTAAAGAAAATGGAGGATAAGGCTAAATCTATGCAAACTGTCAAGGATTTCTTGCAGGTACAACCCCCTCGCTTCAGCAGTAATTGGGCAACAAAAAAATTGGTCCTTTCCAGCTTCAGACAGATCACAGAGGGGCAAATACAGATGCCCAAGGGGCAGAGGTCAGTCACAGGGCCCTTACAAATCTCACCAATGGGGTTCTGCTACCCAGAAAAGAGGAGAAGATGGGCCCCAAGCTAGCAGAAAGCAGACACAATGACTCTATCCTCAAACTACCAAGCAAATCTCTCCTGGCAACACCCTTGGGAGGAAAACTAGCATTTTTTTGCAGACAACTGGCACATCATCACAAAAGACAAATGGGTTCTAAACATTCTTTCAAGGATACAGATTCCACTTTCATACCTTACCAAGGATCAAAGGAATGCCAAACCTGCCACCAAATCAATGGGCAGAGGCACAAAACCAAATTACAGCTCTCATGAACATGAGAGCCATTCAACAGGTACCTACACAGGAGCAAGGACAAGGATTTTACTCAAGACTCTTCCTAGTTCCAAGAAAGGACAAAGCATGGAGACCCATTCTGGATCTTTCAATTCTGAACACCTATCTGCAAGTATCAAAATTCAAGATGCTAACACTACAGCAGCTTCTTCCCATGCTGGGCAAGAATGCTTGGCTAGTCACTTTGGACCTCAAGGAGGCATACCTGCATGTCCCTATCAGACAAAATTGCAGAAGATACCTCTGCTTCATTGCAGGTTCAACACATTATCAATTCTCTGCACTGCCCTTTGGCTTATCTAATGCTCCCCAGGGTCTTCACAAAATGCCTGGCATCAGTAATTGCATACTGCAGACAGAGGAATTCAAATATACCCATACCTGGACGACTGTCTTATTCAAGCAGAAAGCAAGGACATTCTTTTACAGCATCTGGCATTTGTCAAACACCTAAGTTGCGTAGGGTACAGAGTAAGCTAAAAGAAATCAAAACTAGTGCCCTCACAAAACATCATATTCCTGGGTGCCAGCTTGAATACAACGGCCCAGATGGCTTATCTCATGCCAGACAAACAATAACAGCTGTTTCAGTATTTCACAAAAATGGCAACAAAGACCCAACTCCCTGCAAGAAAAATTCTGCAGGCCTTGGGATTCATGGCATCTTGCATACTACTAATACCATTTGCAAAACTGCATATGAGGAAATTACAATGGTACCTGAAAAGTGTATGGACTCAGCACAGCCACAGCTTGGAAACAATGATTCCACTCATTCCCTGCCTTCAACAGGAGTTTCTATGGTGGGCACAGGCATGTCACCTCAACAAGGGTCAGCCTTTCACCTTACGCATACCCAGGCAAACTATGACAACAGATGCATCGGATTATGCCTGGGGAGCACACATGGCAGGACAGTGCATTCAGGGCAAATGGACTACAGATCAGAGACACCTGCATATCAGTCAAAAAGAAATGCTAGCAGTGCAGAATGCCCTAACAGCTTTCAAGGACCTTCTACACCCAGGACAACTACTAAGGACAGACAACACCACAGTTATGTGGTACATAAACAAGCAAGAAGGCACACATTCCTACCCTCTATGCAGGCAAGCAATGACCATGTGGAACACTGCACTGTCTTACTAGGTTCGATTACAAGCACAATTCCTGCCAGGAAAGAAAAACACTTTGGCAGACGACCTAAGCAGAAACATCATGGATCCACACGAATGGAAACTAGATCCACAAGTATTTGCAATGATAGCTCAAAAATGGGGACGCCCAGACATAGATCTGTTTGCAAGCCCACACAACCACCAACTTCAAAAATTTTGCACAAGGACCTTCCATCCACTAGCCTGGAAAGTGGACGCCCTCTCATTCAGTTGGAAACCATTAACAGTGTATGCCTTCCCTCCACTGCCTCTTCTAGCAAAGGTACTGCTGAAAGTCAGATTAGAGAGGCCACAAATGATTCTCGCACCAGATTGGCCATGCCAGCATTGGTAACCAATTTTAAGGAACATGGCCCAGGGCCCACCATGGATTTTGCCACAAATTCCTCACCTGCTCACCCAGCGAGACAATCTGATTCTACACAGCCAGCTCAAGACTTTAAACCTGGCTGCATGGCAAATTACCTGAACAACCAGCCAACACCTTTATCCAAAGCTGTTATGGATGTCATTCTGGAGGCCAGGAGGCCCAGCACGAGGAAAATTTATTCAGACAAATGGAAAAGATTTTGCGCCTAAATCCCCTGGAGCCGAACATTCCTCAGATTCTACAATATTTAACTGAGATGTTACACAAAGAATTTCCTTTTCGTCTATAAAGATCCATGCCTCAGCAATTTCAGTTCATTACAGCACGGATCCTCCTTTATTTTCACATCCACTCCTAAGACAGTACCTCAGAGGGGCTAAGAACTTAAGACCGCCAAGGAGAGCTCCAACACCTACTTGGGATCTCAACTTTGTCCTGGAAAAGCTTACACTGCCGCCCTTTGAACCAGCTTTTTCAGCTGATTTAAAATTTCTTTCATGGAAAACTGCCCTACTACTAGCAATAACCTCAGCTAGAAGAGTCTCAGAGCTACAGGCACTAATGGCAGTGGAACCTTTCCTCATTTTTCATCAAGACAGAGTTTCTCTACGAACTAATCCTTCCTTTATGCCAAAGGTGGTATCCAGTGTGGCCCTAAACCAAACCATTCACTTGCCCACCTTCTTCCCAAATCCCCAGAACAAAGGAGAAAGACTCCCGCATTCACAGGCAATTACGTTACTACTTGGATAAAACTAAGGCTTTCAGGAAAACTGACCAGCTCTTTTTGTAGCCTATGCTACAGGATCACAAGGAAAAGCTATCTCAAAACAGACCATTTCTAAATGGATAGGACAATGCATACATTTCTGCTACACACATCATGGGAAACCAGTACCTGCTAACATTAGGTCCCAATCCACCAGGGCTACAACTACATCAGCAGCCTTTCTCAGGGGTGTGCCAACCAAGGATATTCTGGAAGCTGCTACTTGGAGTTCAGTGCACACCTTCACCAAACACTATCACTTACCTCTTTACTCTAAGACTAGAGCTGTTTTTTCCACTGCAGTTCTGCAGGGCCTACTAGCTTCTTCTAACCCTGTTTGACTCCACCTCCCCTCCTTAGCTTTGGGATTCAACCAAAGTGTGATGACAGCAGCAGGGTAACACGATGAACATAGTACAGTTTTGTACCTACCATAAATGTAGATGTTTGAGTGTTCACCCTGCTGCAGTCCAGGTTACCCTCCCTCCATCCATCCCCTCTGAACTAGCTGAACTTATCTCTACCACTTTATCCTATATACCGCTGCGGTGTATTTGCTTGTACCTAAGGGTTTTGTTTTATATTTATATAGCTATATATATATATATATATATATATATATATATATATATATATATTTATATATATTTTGCCTACCTTTTGGGGGCACCTGACATCTGGGGCAAGAAAAACTGAAGAAAATGGCGTTGGATGCCTCTTGTATACCCCTGGCGCGCTGACGTCAGGGAAATGCCGACGGCGACCAACGCCGGACCAAGACTTTGGAATTCGGGCCGACTGCGGGACCGCCTGACGGCAGGATAACCCAAGTGTGATGACTGCAGCAGGGTGAACACTCGAACATCTACATTTATGGTAGGTACAAAACTGTACTTGTCTTATGTTGAATATTCTTGCCCTCACTGTCAGTGCTCTGTGCCAAATCCCGTATTTCTGCCATAAGGCCTAATACTTCATATACCTGACATTCCTTTGTAGTTTTCAATTTTATAGTTAGTGTATCAATGATACCAGGGCCTTAAGATGCCTCGATCAATCTGAGTTCTCCACCCAGCTTGAAAGAGAATTTAATTTCTGTTGACTGTCAGTAAGAATGTAACCTGTCTTAGATAAGTACCCCACGCCTTGGTGAAATTCATCCAGTTTTGCACAACTCCAGAACATATATCCTCTCTGTTCGGATTACACTGCAAACTCCTTTTTAATTTTATCCTGTCTGGGATGAAATAATACTTCCAGACAAATATTCTAAAGTTCCTACACTTAATAACAAACCTGGGAGCCATGTAAAAGTTCCTTGTTTCCAGTTGACCTTTTCCAGCCATGTGTGTGTTTTGCTCCTAGATTCTCCGTAGAATTAATCCTGGCTACATATAGTCTACTTATTAGCTTTCTGTTTTTTGGCTTCTTGGGGCCTATCTCTGGATATTTGTAGAACCTTGTGTCCGATTTCTCTTATCGTATATGCAGTAATCTTATATTTTGGAACATCTCTCTGACCTGGGTTACATCTGTCTGAAAATTCTACCCAGTTCATAACTCTGTCTTCTTTAATTTGTTCCCAAAACAGCATCTGTCTTTCCTGGTTCACCATCTTGTCTATGCTGTAGTATCTAAACTTAGCTGAATGGGATGCATTTCAAATCTCCATAGTAAGTAGTACTTTGTGTTTGAAATGCGTAATATCCTAATATTGATGGTGGATACGTGTTGCTTGGTATTTTCTGTTTTTAACTCCTGAGACCAGATATTTAATTTCTGGACCAATTCCATCAGGCCTCCTTGCATGAGTTGTAGCTGATATTTTGAATTAAATATGCTAGACTTGCTTGTGTGAAGTTATGTTAATCCCACAAGTGTGTTACTGCCAATCCCCATGATGTTCATCGTGTTTCACTGTTGCAGTCATTACACTGGGGTTATCCGCCGGCAGGCAACCCGCAGTCGGCCCGAGTTCCAAAGTCTTGGTCCGGCGTCGGTTGCTGTCGCCTCTTCCCTGACGTCAGTGCGCCAGGGGTATAAAAGATGCAACCAGCGCCATTTTCTTCAGTCTTTCTTGCTGTGCGGTGCCCGAAGCAAAAGCAGTTTGCAAGTGCCGGTCGGCCGACTCCTGAGATTTTCAGAACCAAAGTCTTCAATAAGTACCCCGTTGGGGAAACTTTTTTCTTGCTCCAGACCGATGTCAGAAAAAGTTAATAATTGTATTTCTTATGGGAAGCAAATAACTCATAAGGACTTTCACTCTTACTGTGTTCCTTGCCTAGGCCCTGACCACGACGTTACTAGTTGTCGGTTTTGCGCTAGATTCAACAAACGCACTATTAAACGTCTGTTTGAATTTGCTTTACATTATTTTGGCCGCAGGTTTAATTACATAATGCCATTGGAACAACCGGCGACCGGAATATATAAAAAACGCAAAGACAAAGAAAAGGACAGGCATCTGAGGTCCAAAACCGATGACGAAGCCTCTTCTAGGCCAGTCGCTGGTTCTCAGTGAGGCGCTTTCGCAGCCCCTGACACCCGCTACCTCAGAGCCACAGGCCATAGACGACAGCCATGTGGACACACCGAGGCCTGTGGAAACTCAAGGTATTGGGCCTACAGAAACTATTCCCTCAGATGGGTCCGGAGCCGCTGAGCAGGCATCGGCTTCTGAGGGTGTTTTCAGACTTTCACAGCTTACAATTAAGCCCACTACAGCAGCCAAGGCAAACACCATTGAAGACAAAGAAACAAGTACAACATTCTACTGAACAGTCATCCGTGCCAAAGAAACAGATGCTTAAAATGGCCGAAGACCTAATTACTTTAATTAGGGGTTCCCATCCCCCTCCTGACAAAAGGCCCAGGCAAGACACTGACTGATTCCTCTGACCAGGTTTCCATTTCCTCAGATTCCTCTTCTGACCAGGGCTACTCTCTCCCTCCCTATGAGGACTCTGATACAGAAGAGTCCATACCTTCAGCCTCTCCGCCTGAGGATTATTCTTTTGGTGAAACTCTGCACACCATGAGGGAGCATTTCCATTGGGAGAGCCAGGATTATTCAGAATCCAAGAAAAGACTCCGAGACTTTCATTTATTGCCCCAGCACAGGCCCCTGGCTATTCCCCTTGTGCTGGACGTTGTTGATGATGTTTTTTCTGAATCCAGTCTAACTCTTGATTCTTTACCCCCTGCACCAGTCAAGCCAGACAGGAACTACAGGGCCCCCAACTCTCATAAATTTCTTTACAAAAACCCTGCTGCAGATCCAGAGACAATTTCTCAGGGTCCTAAGGGTGTTAAGGCTTCCACTGCTAAAAATCCTGTCCCCTCGGATAGAGATTCCAGAGCTCTGGACAGATGGGGGGAAAAAAGTTTACACTTCTGCTACTTCAGCTGTAAGGGCTTTATATTGCCAGTTTCACATGCTTAAATATCAACAGTATCACATGTCATTGTTAAAGCAGAAAATGCTTTCAATCTCAGACAGTCCTGACAGTAAGGAAATGCAGGATTTTTTGCATGCAGCTGAACAAGTGGGAAAGCATACTTTACAATATGGTTTTGATTCATTAGAGGCTTCTTGTAGAGCCGCAGTTATAGGCTCTGTGATTTGAAGGCATGCTTGGTTGAAAGAACAAAGTTTACCTGACCATGTAAAAGTTAAATTATTGGATGCTCCACTACAGCATGATACCTTGTTTGGTGTTAAGGCAGAAGAGGTGTTAAAGAAAATGGAGGATAAAGCAAAATCAATGCAGACAGAAAGGCTTTTTTACAGGTTCAACCACCCAGGTTTAGCAGAAACTGGCCTTCAAAAAATTGGTCCTTTCCGGTGTCAGGCCACAAAGAGGCAGATACAGATGCCCAAGAGGCAGATCTCAGCCCCAAGGCTCCTACAGACCCAAACAATGGGATGCTTCAGCCCCCAAAGGAGGGGCAGACAAATCACAACCTTATAGGAAACGGTCCTAATGACTTCCCTCTACAGATGCCAAGCACTTTTCTTTTGACAGCACCCCTATGGGGAAGCTAGCACTTTTCACAAAAAATTGGCACATAATCACCCAAGACAAATGGGTACTGAATATTGTTTCTCAATGTTACAGGTTCCACTTTCACACACTTCCAAAATCAAGAGGTATGCCAGACCTGCCACAAAACCAATGGGCAGAGGCGCAAAAACAAGTTGCTGCTCTCATGGACATGGGAGCTATTCAAAGAGTGCCACAGCAAGAACAGGGACAATGATTTTACTCAAGACTTTTCCTTGTACCCAGAAAGGACAAAGCCTGGAGACCAATACTGAACCTGTCAGTCCTAAATACTTTCCTGGATGTTCCAAAATTCAAAATGTTAACACTACAGCAGCTTCTGCCCATGCTGGGCAAGAAGGCTTGGCTAGTTACTTTGGACCTCAAGGAGGCATACCTGCATGTCCCAATCAGACAAACTTGCAGAAGATACCTCCGATACATAGCAGGATCAATGCATTACCAGTTCTCTGCACTGCCCTTTGGCTTATCTACTATGCCCAGGGTCTTCACAAAATGCCTGGCACCAGTAATTGCATTTTGCAGACAAAAAGGAATTCAAATATATCCGTGCTTAGATGACTGCCTTATTCAAGCAGAGAGCAAGGAAGTTCTACTAAAGCGTCTGGTGTTTGTAAAAAGATTGCTAATTTGCCTAGGGTACACAGTAAATGAAAAGAAATCAAATCTGCTGCCCTCTCAAGAGATAATATTCCTGGGTGCAAGCTTAAATACAACTGCCCAGATGGCTTATCTCACGCCAGACAAAGGCAACTGACTCATTTCTTTCAACTGATGGCAACAAAGACCCAGCTCCCTGCAAGAAAAACTCTGCAGGCCCTGGGCTTCATGGCGTCCTGCATTCTACTAATTCCATATGCAAGACTGTATATAAGGAAACTACAATGGTATCTAAAAAGTGTTTGGACTCAACATTGTCACAGCCTGGAGACAAACATAACTTTAATTCCTTGCCTACAACAGGAGTTTCGATGGTGGTCACAGGCCTGTCACCACAACAAGGGACAGCCTTTCACCTTACCCACAGCCAGACCGACAATAACAACGGATGCATCGGATTATGCCTGGGGGGCACATATGGCAGGAAAATGTATTCAGGGCACGTGGCCCAAGGAACAAATGCATCTTCACATCAATCAGAAAGAGATGCTAGCAGTACAGAATGCCCTGACTGCTTTCAAGGACCTACTACATCCAGGACAACTACTAATAAAGACGGACAATACCACAGACGTCCTTCAAGGATGCATCTGCAGTCCTAACATATGGGTTGTCCTGCCTCAGGCAGCCCTTCGGTCGGCCGGATTCCAAAGTCTGGGTCTGGCCTCTGCTGATGTCGCACTCCACCCGACGTCATAGCTGCTGTGGTATAAAGACATCAGCCGACGCCATTTTCTCCAGTCTTTCTTGCCGCGCGGTGCCCGAAGCAGAAGCTGTTCACAAGTGCCGGTCGGTCAGATCCAGAGATTTCTACTACTGAAGACTTCTAAAAAGCTAAGTACCCCGTTGGGGACTCTTTCTTGCCTCAGCCGATGTCAGACAAAGTAAATAATTGTTTAACTTGTGGGAAACAAATACCTCATAAGGATTTCCACTCTTACTGTCTTCCTTGTTTAGGCCCGGACCACGACGTATCAGCTTGTTTAGCCTGTGCTTCTTTCAACCGGCAGCTTAGGCGTCGGTCGGAGTTGCAGAGGAGTTTTTGGTCCGCTTTT
>NC_056733.1:1318644702-1318742202 GCF_019279795.1 Protopterus annectens
CCCCTTTGTGGGGTGTGATAACTGTTGCTGTGCACCATTCGGTGTGTACACAGCCTGACATGGAGCTATGATTGAACATGATGTGTATGTGGATAGCTGAATGTTCTTACATTTGTGTAGGATACACCCTGGGATGGTGACAGGTCCCATGGAATCTGTATGTATGGTATTAGAGAGTGCAGCTTGTACCTGCATAGTCGTTAGTACAGTGGCCCTGTAGTGTACATGGATATATTACTAAGTGTACCTGTTGGGGTGGGGGAGGTGGGAGTGGGTTTAGGTTCTCCAAGACCCTATCTGGATGAACAGGTGCTATTTCTGTAGGTGTAGTACTTCCCATGCCATAGTGCTGTGCAGCACGGCAGGTCTTGTCATTGCCATTACGATTAATGACACAGCTATAGAATGCTCTGTGCTTGGCCTCATAATATGCGGCTGATTGGTTTTATGGTAGCTTTGCATGGTTTCATATGGTGTATCTGCATCTTACTGAGGCAGAACAGGGATCACCTACACTCATGTGTGTTCACGCTTGCAACAGTTGCTACCTTCTGTGGTACCACCAGTTTGCCTACTTGTGTGTGTTGGGTTGACTCCTGGCTCTGTTTCAATAGCACAATCACTGTACATATGTGACTGCTTAGGTTTCATTTGTGTAGTATTCAGCATTTGCACATGCATTGTCCATCTGCATGGGTGCCATGGCACTCACCGCTCTGCTCTTAGGGAACATAACATTGGCATTGGAGACTAACTATGTGTAGCATACTGTTAGCCCTGTTTATGTGACTACTGTAATCCAGGTCAGTGGGGTCGATGGAATCTAACATGCATTGAGCGCAGGTGTTGGTACATGAGGAGTCTTCACAGTTCATAATGGAATAGTTGAGAGTAGCCAGTAGTATGGTTCTGTCTCAGACCTATTCTTCCCCATTACAGCACATTATGGCAGTTGGGAAGTCCGTGGCCTAGTGGGTGATCTGTCTCAAGGTGCTTTTTGAATTCCACTGTGGCACAATGGTAGTTGCTCAGCATAATGCATCTGATGTTATGCAAGTGCAATTAACGTGGGGGTGTACATATCCTTCAGGTGTGTTCCAATAAAGGATAATGGGCAAAAGGTGAGGTATGTGTTATTACATGATCATGCAGGTGTGCTCTCCGGAGTGTTGAAACATGTCTCAGCCACTGCACAGATATGTTCTCCATGTTAGGAATTGACATATGTGTGTCCGTATAGTGTTTCTGACATATATCATTGTATAGCGAGACCCCCAGTGTATTGCTTGGCTGTCCCTGTAACAGCAGTGGACCCTCACCTGAATCATGCATGATGAAGGCACTATAGGGGAAGCATGAGCCCTAGGCCATATCCAGATTCCCAGGGGTGACAGGTGGAGGCCATGCCTGGCAAAGCATCATGGTCTGTTAACCATATTATCCCAGGATGATAGATACTGGATACCCTGTGACATGCACCACTACACTACACAATTGTAGAATACAATCCTTTTGTCCCTGTACTGCAGTATCATTCTAGCCAGTGGCCGGATGCTACCCAGGCCTTGGGACATACCTACATGGCCTACAAGACCTGACAGTTCCTACATGTGTTTCCATGCTGTCCAGGCTACTGCATCACAGGTCCTGCACAACAACATGGAATAAGCCAGAGCCATGTATATATCAATAGGTGGTCTGAGTGTATGAGTATGTGGCTAATCATGTCAGACAGGTAGCTGACAGTATGTATGCCCTCATATAGGTCAGTGTGTAACATAGTGCTAGGGTTTGCACTCACAAATGAGTACTGTTAGGCATGTTTCCAGTCATGTGTTCAGAGGTGTGGCACAATTATGCATACTATGTCATACAGTTAGTGTATATCGGTGTCTGTCTCTTCCTGCTTGGGGGGGTCACTTGTTCGGCCAGATACTTAGATGTGTCTGTGAATGTGTGTGATTACCGGTAGTGTGTGTGGGTGTCCTTACTGTGTTCTGGTAAGAGTATGTGTTGGTTGTGTTGATGAGCTGCATGTGTTAACCTACACCTCATGTCTGTCCAGTCCAGTCATGGCTGTAGACTGGGCTGCCGTCCAGCTTACCCCTGTAGCTGCATCCCAGACAATGTGTTGGGCATGGTGTTAGGTGGGTCTGGCAGTGTACATGGCATAGAGATTACATTCCCCCTGGATGGCCACATTCACAAAGCTCATATTAGGAGACACCAGTAGCTAACTAGTGGACATGCCTGTATGAGCAGTCAGTACTACAAGTACCAAGTACTGTCTTTAGTTTCCGTATTGCCTATGAAAATGTTATAGACAGTGATGCTCACATGTAATTATTTGTGTTATGGACATGACAACACTGGCTATTACGGAAACAGTGTAGCTACCCTTGACAGCGAACCTCCTCTGAGGAGCACATCACATCCTGTTAGTTGATTACAGATGATGCAAGTGTCTACAGGTCTGTTTCCTTCTCTGGGTGTATACTCACATATCCACCAGGACCATGAGCTCTGTTGGGCACAGACACCCACTCCCCAAACAGAGTCATGTACCAATAGGCTCTGATGCCACTATCAACATGATCAGGATATAATCAGATAATGTGAGCCATCACCTATGATGTGGCTATTACACATGGGCAGCTGTCTCCTACATCTTACACTCCTACTGTAGATGTTACATTGGAGTTAAAGATGATGTGTAACCTGTTCATTACCAGTGCTGTGCACTACCTTACATACAGTATGTGCAGGCGGCTGTTAGGTTGGGCTACACAAACCTGGTAGTTCAACCAGTGTGTCTGTACACTCAATATCCACTCTATGTAGTTGTGCACATAGCCATTTGGACCAGCCCTGTAACAAGGGTCACTACACATTTGCATAACATGTACACATGCACAGCTGTTATTGCTTGCAAACAATAGTAGCGAGGTGGATATTACATGTGTTATGTGCATGGATAGTTACCTGGCCCTTCTAATTATCTTTGTTATCATGCTGCTAACCTGTCAGATGAATACTAATGCTATGTATCCTGTCATTGAGTATTGTAATTGCCAGTAGATATAACTACCGTTTGCATAACATATCAGAATTGCTATGTAGAATAGAATACAGATCTGCCTAGACACCTGTACATTACACAGTTATTGGCACAATATTCCACAATGCATGGCATATTTGCACGGTAAGCCCACCTTTAACATGTTCATCTTACTTATACACCCATACATATGTCAACTGTTACAATGTAACAACATATACTATCCCCTGTTATAGCACATACTTGTTGGACCACTCCTGACACTGACAGTGGCTGAAAGCAAAATGGTGGGTTCCAAGCCCATAGCATCCCTTGTGGTATATGCAGAGTGTGCCGTGTGACCTACAGCAGTACACACATAGAATACTACAAGCATTACTACTGTTCAACAATACATTGCTGCAAGTTAGCTATTTCCACTATATGCACTGATTACACTGTAATTCTTACAGTACAGATACTACATATGCAAACATACTACATGTTATACATACAGTCTTATTAATCGGAGGCGTTAAGTAGTGTACTACTAGTTTTAGTTTCTTATTTCTGTGTTTTGTACTGTCCTACAGGTAGATACAGATGGTTTGAATGTGTGAAAAGGCAACCTTTTATAGTTACAGATCAGTAACGTGCTATCCCAATGGTGAATTGGTGTTCCTAAGTAGCTAATTACATGCACATCAGCTGCGCTGCTACTGCCTTAGCCAATACCATGGCTACAGTGGAGTATAATTGAGTACTCCACTTGGGCATTGTCCCTTTGCCTTACATGTGATGAAGACAGCATGGAAGCTTTTTTGGAATCCATTGCAACAGCTGTATTGAGACAAACAGTAATATATTGTGTGTAATGCCTGGAGGAGTTGGTCTAAATGTGAGTACTGCTGTTATATTTCTGAACATTGCTACTTGTGCAGGGTTTGTCTGTACCTAATACTTCTGCATATGTGTCAGTCTGGCCAGGTTGTTTGACCAGCTCAAGGCTGCATAGCTATGCATATAATGTTAGGGGGTTTACAGTGTGCTTACCAGACATATTTAGTTTGGTTTTACTGTGTATCATACTGTGCTTATAATCAGTACTCAGTAAAACCTCCTGGTGTACGGACCTTTCAAACCCCTATGAAACGGGATTAGTTCATACAAACCCTGTTACATCTGCAGCTGTTCAATTGTATAAAGGCATCTAGTTCACATAGGGCCATGTTAGCGTGTCTGTGTCCAGGTATGTTAAAGTTTCAGCAGATGTTGTACAGCAGTTGCATAATTGGTTATGGTATGACAGTATGTATTGATGTAATTATTTCTGTTGTGGGGTAGATGTTGGTGGGTGTACATAGCACATGCAGGTGTGTAGGAACCCCTTTTATACAACATCTATATGTGTGTGGGTGTTCTTTCTCTATGTGAAAACCTATCCCTTAGTGGACTAATACTATGGTAATTGCAGGCTGATTCATTAAGGCACTGTTAAATGCTTCCTGTATAGCATGCAGGTACTGTTAGTCCTTGAATCCTTTTGGCAATACATCAGAATGTAATAAAGATTTGCAAAATGAAAGCTGTCTGTGTAATTCTGTCATGGATATTTGCAGTCAATGCACTTATGTTGGTGACTGTGTCCATAGAACATATTTGTAATAGCGTATTGGCATATACTCTTCCTATGTTATGTTCATATTGTTTGGGGGGGAGGTCCGAATCTGTGATTGCTATGGTCCATGTTATACTCAGATGTGACCACTTTGTATACTGTCTACAGACATGCATGTATGTGTGTGTGTGTGTGTATATATATATATATATATATATATATATATATATATATATATATATATATAGATATATACATTATTGCATACGTTTATCTGTACCTCCATAGATGTGTAGATGTTTCTAACCTATCCATAAATCTACATATATATGTAGACCTGTATATATTGACATGTCTCTATGTATCTGTCTCTCTCTCTCTCTCTCTCTCTCTATATATATATATATATGAGCGTACACCAATAATTGGGTACATGGTGGGTTGTCCTATTTCAACACATTCCTCCCTTTTGTGTTTTTGTTTTAACCTGTCTGCATACACATCTGGGATAGGTACATCCCAGGTAGCTTAGTGTTAGGTTAATTGGAGGATGGAGTACATGGGTGCAGGTTCTACTCCTGGAAGGTGTTATTATTTTACCTCTCAGAGTAGGCACTGGTAGTGAAAGTGTGAATAACACACATTTACGCAGTTGTGAGCAGGTTTGCCCATGGTCTGCATGACGTTAAGCAAAGGTCAAACGTGTGAAGCACTTCTCCATTTACCGTGTAGCAGCGCCACTTACCATCTCGCAAACACATGGAAACCCACTTACAACTGCTTAAGATTGATTTAATCCACCTGCATTCAAAAGCCCTTATTCTGGCCCTTAAAATAACCTAACAGCCCTTGCAGGTCTTGAACCAGGGACCATGAACACCACAGTCACTGACCTTACTACTACAGCATCTGATGTTTAGAATATGCATTGCATCTGATGTTTAGAATATGCATTGTATTATAGACATTCCTCACTACTGACAACATATGTGACAATCAGTTTGTGTACATATGTCTGATACATGTTAATGTGCATATGTTTGTGAAAGTAGGTTTTGCTATGTGACATGAGAGGGTGTATTATGTATGAGTATGGTTCTTGCTTTATGTCCTTTTTATATTGTCCCCATACTCCATGTATGCTCCTCCAGTTCACTTAATGGACATCCGACCCAGGCCCTCCTTAAGCCATGATTGCATTACCCATCATTCCTCCCCCACCCCAATCTTCACATACACAACAACCACTCCTTCTATGGTGACTTAGGTTAATATTAATTGTTATGATACCAGAGCTGCATGTCTTTTGTGTACACTCCAATTCTTTTGGAGTGGTTCTGTGTCACGAAGTGTGTTCAATGATGCTTATATATATATGGCTATTGCTGTAACTGTATAATATATGTATGTATATATATATATATATATATGGATCTAGGACTTTTGCACAAAAATGCAAAAAGCCAAATCCATTATCACCGAACACACTTTAACGAAAGCGCTTTTCACCGAAAAGCACTTTCGCTAAAGTGCATTTAAAAAAATGAAATCTACATTTATGCAAGGGGGCAAGCCCTCCTGCACCACCCATGTCTGGGGGCTGTTCCCCCCACACCCCTCTACTTTAATATTCTCACTCCGAGATCGCACTACAGTGGGGAACAGGGGACTTTCCCTTACCTGCACCATAGTATGATCTCCGGAACAGGCATACTTACGCGAAAGTGCTTTTTCGGTGAAAAGCACTTTCACGTAAATATGCCCCACCAATAATCATTCGGTGAAAAATGTTTTCAGGAATCTGTATGGATCCCATATATATATATATATATATATATATATATATATATATATATATTTATATCTATGTGCAGAGATCACTGATATATATCTATATATATATATATATATATATATATATATATATATATATATATATATATATATATATATTTCGTATTAGTTTGTAACAGTAATACATCTGTAGACTGGAATATGTTGGTTCACAAACTACAGTACATTACAATGTACTGTACATATGTTCACAAGGCCACTGTCCCATTTGTGATCATTACAGTGAAATGCATATGTTATAAGGTGTAGTCTCAGGACCATAAAAGGTGTGTATACCTTGGATGGCTTAGTGGTAAGTCCCATGCCTATAGTGTGCATGGTCCTGGGTTCGACACTTGTGATGCTTTACGAATGTTTTACTGCAGACTAAGGCTCATTTACCCAGTTGTAAGCATGTTTAACAGTGTTTGTGTGACATTATAGCAACTGTTAAACACAGTTAAACAAATGTTGTGATGTATAACCTGTGCGCGCAAATATGGCCACATCCACTAACTACTCAGGATATATACCTGTCAGTGACATTATATCTCACTATGTGCTGTCATGACATTACATTCTCTGTTGACTGTACTCTCCTGCACACATGGGTTTATATGGGTGATTTGAATGTTTATTTTACAGACAATTACTACCTATATCTGCAAGCTGTGGTTAAGTTATACTTCTGCACATGATAAACATTCCTGCCTTTATTGGGATTGTAACCTCAAATGCACAGATACTATGTGGATGCTGTAACCATTACACTGTTGACATTAACGTTGCTTCTGCCTATTTCCTATTTAAATGCTTTCTATGTGTAAGCAAGGTTAAGCAAAGGGCGGTAGCCCCCTAACTCACTGAGCTTCGCGAACTCATGACATAACATATGACAAATGTACTGTGAGACAATACATTACATTCCTAACCACATTAGGCATAGCCCCTCACTGACACACTTCAAGGGAAATCTTGTTGTGTGAATGGGTAACAGACTATACACCCCTGGGTTAATGTGTCCCAGAACCATACTACCAGGGGGTGGGTGAGCCTGTCCAGTTTGTTAGCTTAAAGACCTGTTGGGGGAATTGAATGGTGTTGAATTGCCACATTAACATGCCCTCTTTAGATCAGTAAGTGCCCCTATCACCCTCTACAACCCCAGTCTTCTACAGCTTCCTGCAACTCTGCCTGGAATTGCTTCATTAGCTATGCTTGACAGAGGCTCAGTTACTTCATCAATGGTGCGGGGAAGGCCAACACACTGTTGCTATGCTTCTAATTGACCTTGGGCAGATAATAAGCTATCTGTGCACCTTTAACGTGTAGGCCATCACAGCCATAATATCTGAATAAACAGACCTTCAGATCACAATATACAGTGTGAACTCACCATGTAGTCAGGGAACAGCTGAGTACAGCACGGACATACAGAACACTGATACTTAGTCACTCCAAATGCCTATCTTGGAAGCTAGAAGACTTGTATAAGGTTAAGGCTTTCTATTGCTTACCAC
Organism: Protopterus annectens; assembly: GCF_019279795.1. Taxonomy (NCBI): domain Eukaryota; kingdom Metazoa; phylum Chordata; order Ceratodontiformes; family Protopteridae; genus Protopterus; species Protopterus annectens. Next base: position 1,318,652,711 of record NC_056733.1, read on the forward strand.
TAGATTACCTACAGGGGAGATGACAATCAAGCACAGATGGGGAACATGCATGCAATGATACCATACCGGCCTATGTGTCTGCCTTACACTTTGGAATACTGGCCAAGGCTATTGGCGCCCCCATGGTGCCTTATTTAGGAGAGTCCCGAAGGTGAATACCAGCTCCGTAAACAGCACAATAGCAGATTCAATGTGGTTTATACTACTCAACACCAGGGGTTGTGATCACAACATTCATGCACTCACAGCACTCCTCAGGATGGACAGCATCAACATCTGTGCATTAACTGCAATCTGTCTTAAGGCTCCTGATAGCACACCAGCACTATCAGACTACAACCCATACCACACATTTCAGCCACGGAACATGGACTGACAGACATGGAGGGGCTGTATCCATATTCATCAGGGATACCTACACCTCCAGGTTAGTGGGGCAGCATGATACCTCTGTGATCATCCATGTGCAGCTCACATCAGCCAAAACAACAATGTTGAATGTGGCCTGCCACGGATCACCCTCCATGACCCAGGACCTCCACTCCACCTACCTGGAGACAGTGGAGAACATGACAGTCCTAACACACACCCTGGCATTGGTCAATGTCAACTACCATACCATTAATTGGGACACATACTCCGGTACTCACTTCCAGGACCAGCGCTTCCTGGAATGTATCACCTTATATGCCCTGTATCAGGTGGTAACCTCCTTAACGTGGGGTGGAAGCTACTAGATGTGGTCATTACCAACATGGGCAACAGGTGCACCACAGTGGAGGTTTATCAGTCACTGGTTAGATCTGACCATGAACTATTCACTGTTTCCACACCCTAGCATCTCCCCCACCCACAGATACCACAGTGTATACCTTTCCTACAGCTACATTTACACTACTAGTGGCAAGGGTGGGGGGGGGGTTCACAGCCTCCACGCTAAAGGGAGACACTGCTCCAGATACAGACAGATTTAAAAATGCAGTCTATAGGCACCTACACAGATGTATGGATCGTGCCATCGCTGGTAAACCAAGACTCACTCCTCCTAGCCAAAGACACCGGTCTACCTCTGCAATAAACAGGCTATACTACAGATGTAGGACAGTGTTCCAGACACACAGCAAATGCCACAAAGGACTGACATCCATGACCATTATTAGTATGATACGTAGGTCCCTCATGACATCATCCAAGGCTAGCATTAGCAAGATAATACGCAAGAATTTGAAAGATGACCACAAAGTCTTCTTTGGCTATGTCAAGAATCTACATGGTGACACACAGATTTGCACTGTGCCAGTGAAATATAGCATAAAATATGCTGACCCTACTGATATCACCAACATCCTGGCAGATACATGCGGTGCATACTTAACCCCATAAAGAGCCCACAACACTACCCGTAAGGCACAGTATCCCAACCATCAGAGACACACAGGTGGAAATGGCCCTAACAGCAGGACACAGTGTCAATGGAGGCAGATGTTGACCCAGACTGCATCTTGCAAACTGTACATGACAACCTGCCCCCCACCTAATTATGCATTCCTACCTCAGCCTCTCCACATGCTACATGCCCATACAATGGCTTGTGGCAACGGTTATATTTCCATCACAGGGAAATCACAACTGACCATGGTAACTACCACCCCATAAGCCTGACTATCCTGGTCTGCAATGGTATAGTTCACATCCTTATGGCACTCATTAACAATGACATTGGTAACCGTCGGACATGTGACCCAACCCAGGTCAGCTTGGTTGACTGCAGTTCATGCCTACTGAACCTGTTTTATGTCTTACATTAGATGATAGGGGAGGTGGTTTACACATACTACCTGGACTTCACCAAGGCTTTTGACACCATGCCCCACTCGGGTATTATTGATAAACACACCAGCCTGTACATTCACCCATACATCACAGGTTGGGTTGCCAACAGGCTTACACACACAACCCACATGGTACGACTAGCGGTCTCCAGGTCCAACTCTTGAACAGTCATGACTGGTGTCCCACAGGACTCAGTCCTGGGAGCCCTACTGTTTGGCATATATGTCTCAGATGTACAGGCAAACACAGGTGGACTACAGCATAACATGTTTGGCAATGACTGCAAACTGTGAGCCATGACTGATAGTCCAGCTGCCACGGAAATCCCTCAGGGGGCCTCACAGAGAACATCACAGGGTGCCACTGACATGGCCTTCAGCCAAGTGCCACTAACTGCATAGTCATTCCATAGTGGAATTGGCACCCACATATTAACACATGAGCGGCGGCCACTTTAATACAGACGAGGTAATGGGGTATCTGGGGACTAAGTTAGATAGTGATCTCACCTGTGACAATCATAACTCCACAGTAGTTAGGACATCCTTCTATGTAGGCCATCTGACTACTAAAGGATTCCCATCTAGACATACTGAGGTTATAGTGCCCCTTTACTCATCACTCATCAGTCCCATCATAGGGTATAATAATCCATGTGGGATGTACCTCATACTACACATCCAACCGCTGGGGGGTCCGCAAATGCACCTCACCAAGGGGAATACTGGCCTCCAACATATGGCCTATGCAGCCGGACTGGATACACTCCTGCTTTACTCAGTGGCATCTCATTTACCTACAGATGATCTCCACTGACCAACACAGCCATGTCAAACTCTGGCTTGATGGACATGCTCCACCTATGGGAATCCATGTCACAGTGAGCCACACACTGTAGTGAGCTGACCTTGCCACAACAATAACAGGAAGATGCTGGAGAGACAGCTTCCTGTCACAGACACTCACCATACTTTGGAACAACATCCCTATCTACATTTTACAGAGCCCGTCACTAACACTCTGCAAGAGAAACCTTGAAGGGTGAATGGGGAACAGTAGATGCACCCCAGGGATCCCGCCATTGGCTCTACTTCACAGAGGGATGGTTAATGACTCAATGGGGTGGCAAACACTGACACATTTTGGCTGGGCTTATGAATCGCCTCTGGCAGTTGGCCAAGTCCCTACCTATAAATCTATACATACAGTATCTGCATATAGGTTCATAGGTTAGTACTAAGCTAACTGCTCTTGAGAGCAATTTTAAGCCTAGCCAATTATCCCTTATGAGACTCAAACCCAGCACCTTGTGTTTGTAAGGCAAACACCTTAACCATTAGGGCACCCTCCCAACCCCAATAGCTTAGTTTACTGTTCAGGTGTTGACTTACCTTGTGCCACTGGCCGTTGTGTGTGCAATAGTTGAGGGCTGCCTATGTTGGATGCACACAGTAGACTGCCTATAGATGACAATTTACAGGTAGTCTTGTGTGTGTGCCATCCATTTTTACGGAGTGTGCAGGTGGAGAAGGGTGTCAGTTCCTAGGTGCCTATACTCTCAGTGTGTCTGCTATACGTTCCCTCTTTGCCAAGACATGGGCATACTGGACATGCCTCCATCTGCCTACTGGGGCTGGCTCAGGGTGTTCATGGTCTGAGTACCTCTGTGCCTGTGGGGCCCTTGGCAATGGTGGTGGGCTGTGAGGGCCTTCACCATTCTGTCCCTGCTGCAGCTGTTTTTGCAGGACCATATTGTGTAGCATGGCACACACTATGAAGATGTGGGCACACGTGCCTGGAGAGTACTGCAAGGCTCCACCAGATATGTCCAAGCAAGGGAACTGTGATTTCAGCATCCCAAACACATGCTCTATGATGATTCTGGTGTGTGTGTTTGCCTCATTATGGCATTCCTGCATGAGAGTGTGTGCATTTCTGATGGTAGTCCTCATCCACGGTTCCAGTGCATAGCCAGCATCCCCCACCAGGTGGCCTTTTGGGATGTCCCCCCTGGCAAATAACCAATACAGCTGTGAGGCATGCCAGATGTGGGAGTCATGATAGCTTCCAGGGCTGCCAGCACACACATCCATGATAATCCCCTGGGCATTGCACACAACCTGGAAGTTGATGGAGGGGTATCCCTTGCAGTTTATGTAGCGCCTTCCCTGCTCACCGGATGGTGACTTGATGTGTATGTGCGTGCAGTCTATTGCACCCAGTACCTCTGGGTATTCTTCCACATGGTGGAAGAGACGCATATTGCTGGCCAACCGCTCCTGCATTTGGGGGAAGTATATCTACTCATTGGCATGTGGTAACATGGCATCCAGGAACTGGTGTAGTACCCTGGATGCTGATGCCTGTGAGATCCCCATGATATCCCCAGTTGGTCTTTGAAAGGTACCTGTAGCTAGTATTCTCAGGCTTACACATACCTTCATATCCACTGGGATGGGTTCCCCTCTGTTTGTTCTGGCTGTAAGGCATGGCTGGCACAGCTCCACAAGTTGCTGTAGGGTGTCCCTGTCCACCCTGTAGTGCTCTACTATTTCCAGATCATGTTGCCCCTGGTAGGTTAGCCTGGGTCTGAACACTCTCCTCCTCCTCTGGTGCCTGCGGTGGTTGTGTGCATCATCCTCCACACCACCTTTAGTCTCCAACACATGTTGATGGATCAAAGCTATGGCAGCCCCTAACATGTACATAATAAAAGTTCCCCATCTGTATACACCACTGGTGCAGAGTGTATGGGAATGCACACATGTGTGTGAGGTGCTTTCAAACTTTATAGTATTGTGCTATGGATGCTGCCAATGTATGTGGGTGTGTATGAACTATTCCAGCTGCTGAGTGTCTTAATTATGGGTTTTGCAATGAGTATTGCAAGTATGGAGCCTTTGCTGTGGAGATCTACTTGCCTGCCTTGATTACTCTGTTGCCCTTTAAATCACTTTTAGACCTGGATCCCCTCCCATTATCAGGCATGCATACACCTGCCGTCTTTCTTGTTTTGTACATTTCCTACACAGTCATGGTGAATTGTGCCTTGTAGCTGATATACTGCATATTGCCTCTGTTCTGCTTTGACACTTTGCTGTTTTCTTTGCAGTACAGCCCCTCCCCTTCCCTGTTCTGCAGGTAGTTGCTTGCAGCCTTGTTTGCTGTTGTCAATGGCCCACTGTAGGCTCATAGGTGTTATTTAGCCATTTGTACTCCAATGTCACTGCTGCAGCATTTCATTATTTCTTTCCTAAATCCTTCCTGTTTCAGCTGCAACACGCAACAAGCATACCCGTTTACCTGGTTTACGTGCGTTTTCATCTCCGTTAACATGCATATTCGGTTACCTTGTGTACTCTCCACTAAGCATAACTATGGGCAATTCGACACACCCCTATCCTGCAGCTTCGCTTAGCTAGGGGCAGACCGGTTTAGCAATGCTCCAATGTGCTTACAGCAATGGCGACACACCCCTCTCTTGATGTCATTTTTATCTCAAGAGCTTACCTCAGTATTATAATGCTACGCTGTTTTGTGCATCCTTACACCAGCCGAAAATCTGCGATTCACTATTACTCCTTTCATTTGCATGGCATTGCCTACTAATTCCTAGCTACTGCGCATAACACTGTCACTGCCCCTTAGCAACCCTTGTGCCATGAGTATGGTGTAGCATGCCTGCCATTGACTATTATGGGGAAATCGTGATATGTGTTTCATTGCAGTTTTATTCTATATTTTTTTATATTCCTTGCGATCCCCTTTGCACACCGATGCCCTGCGCTTTAACTTCGCGTTAGTGTGGGTATAATATTAAATGTTCTTTTTCATATTTTGTGCATGTTGTTTTATGCCAATGGCTAACATTAACAGTATAATACATGAGTTTGGTCCGCTGTCATGGCTCCGATTTTATGTTTGAAAAATGTAGACTGTTTTTTTTTCGGTTTACATTTCTGCATGCTTACACTACACCTACACCACTTCCTGAATCGCTATATACCTTGATATGCATGCTACACTGATGCGCATGGGTTGATTAGCATACAGGTGCCGGGAGCTGTGTGGGCTTAGCATACACAGATAGTGCACATGGAAACAGCTCGTAGCAGAATCGCTCGGCGGCCATATTTGGTGTTAGATCGCCGACACTACTCCTGCACCTGAAGCAAGCTTCATGAATCCCGGGGATTGTCTTGTCTTCTTATTATTTATCATTAAATATTTTTAAACCTTTCAACTGTGGCTGTTTTATGTAGAGATTATTTAAGCTCTAGAGTACATTGTATAATATTGCACAGTAATAATTGAACACCCTTTGACAAGGGTCTAATTAGTAGCTATTAGTGGTTGGTGTTGGTGATTACTACCTTATAGCCTGGCAGGAAGGGGCATAGCTGGAGAACCTGTGCCAGCCTTCCCCAGAAGTGTCTGTGTATTTATATATAACTCATATCTCAAAGTGTGTGTGTCTGTGTGTGTGTGTGTGTGTGTGTGTGTGTGTGTGTGTGTGTGTGTGTGTGTGTGTGTGTGTGTGTGTGTGTGTCAGCTACTTGGGCAGGGACACGAAGCACTGGGGTAGACAAACAGGGTGCTGGAGGTTTTAACTTGACCACTAGGTTGACATCTACACCCTATAGCTGTGCCAGTGGGTAGGCTTATTGGAGATCTGAAGAGAAAGAGAGAAACCAGCCCCAGACTGACTGTGATCTCTGTGTGCTCTTAAGGGAAATTGCACTTTACCATGTGTGTATTTGTTATCCTTCCTAATGTGGACACCCCTCACTGGTGTTAGTGGTGAGGATTGAGGCTCCTTGATTACTGGGCCAGTGCATGGGCGTCACACTTCCCATACCCCTTTCTCACCCTCTGTCTGAGTTTAATGAATTTCAGTGCCCACCTGCCTACAGTAACTGTACTTTGAATAAATACATGCACACACACACACACACACACACACACACACACACACACACACACACACACACACACACACACACACACACACACACACACACACACACACACACACACACACACACACACACACACACACAGATGCACACACACACACACACACACACACACACACACACACACACACACACACACACACACACACACACACACACACACACATATATTAATTTCCAGGGAATGCTGCCAGTGTTCTCTTAAACCACAGCCTTTTGCCCGGGCCCAAGGTAGTAACTACCATTACCCCATATTATCAGACTGGGGAACTTCTGGTTACTGTTCTCCTTTAGATAATAGGACAAATTATCACCATAACAATTGTTTGCAACAGAGCAGTATAGCCAGTTAGAGCTTGCTACCATTTAGTAATAAATATCATTGAATCAATTAGTAAATAAGTTAACAGCTGATAAAAAAGTGAATAAAAACACAAATTTGAATTAAGCAGAACATCTAACAGTTAAATACAGCAAGAAAATCATTCTATGTTGTGCAACCTATAGGTAAGGGTATGGCGTCTGGGTCCAAGGAAGTTATAGTACCACTTTAATTGGACTTTTTTGGGCCTGTAATTGAATATAACCCCCTATTTTATGTATCTAATTAGACACTTGCAACAGTTGGAACACCCACAATGGTTCCTCACCAGGAGAATTCAGAGCATGAATACCCTGTCTTAAACTGACTGCCTAAAGGCTCTGTCTCTGTATTCAGTCTTCTACAGGCTACTGAAAGGGGATCTTTGCCTGGCTTACAGGGCTTCCTCAGACCCAGTCCTCATGGATCTGTTGCACATGCACAAAAAAAACTGCAACAGAAACACTAGATCCAGGGAACTGAAGTTCAATTGTAACATAACCAGAACATGTTGGAGAGACAGATATGTGTCCCAAAGGATTCCTGCACTATGTAATAGGCTCCTAATCCACATGAAACAGAGTTCATCCCTGACTTGGCTCAAATGAAACTTTGATAATTGGATGGGAAATCATCAATTTACCCCCAAGTCTGGATCCCCATATCCCTTATTGACAGAGGCCATCAATAAGAAAAGTATTATCCTAACACCTCCTCCCTACAAATCCTTAGATACCTCCCCACTAACATGTCACCCTCTATAGACTCCCATGATACCCAGAAACCAAATGGTTTTAGGGTGAGAGACTAGGCTTGTAAGGCCCCTAGTGGTTATTAGCATAGTGACAACCTATGAACCTATGAACCTATGTAAAGAAATATAAACTCACAAAGAGAAAACAGAAATTAACTACTTTAAACAGATTACAAGAAAGAAAAACAGTTGCTTACATCTAAACCTTATTCTAACAACCTGTTAACTAATAGAATTACTGAGCCCTAAAACCACATTGGATGAATTTCCACAAGATAGCACAGGCAGAGGCATAAGTGCGAAACACAGTTACACAGGTCTGTACATCACCAAGCTCCATGGTAGAAGTTATCTCCTTGACTACCCTGTTTATTTAGTTATATGGCTTATGCCCTTCCCTTACAGAAACAACTGATGCAATTAAGAAGAGTTTCACATTTCCCTACTAATGAGTTTGTTTTCCTGGTTTTGCATGTCTACTTAGAGATTTTTTCTAATTACTCTTTTACAGTTTTTAACTTTCAGGCCTAGGAATAGCCAGATATCCTGTAATCACAAAGCAGAACAAGTACAATTTCTGTTTTATATGTCTGTTACACATTTCATATCTTATGTATTATTGCTGTACTGACCAACAGAAGGTAGTTAAACATTTTTATATACTTTGCAGTCTAAAGATAGAAAAGTCACACACTCTCACATCTTTTTATTCCATTGAAAAACACACTGCAGATGCAATGATATACTTTTAGTTTATCTGCTGCAGCTTTGAAAACACAGATCTGTCATAGTCTGATTGAGAAAATGGTGTCACACAGTCATTACATCTTCTCCATCCATCAAGAGCACAAGCAACTTTGTTTGTGACAGACTCAAAAATCATGCTTGAAAAGAAAGTGTGCTCATGTGGTATACTGTCCTATTCTCTTTCTCGACAGACCATCTGCACTGGCATTAACACCACCACTCTGATTCTGGTTAGTTATGTTTTAGGAGTGCCATGCTAACTTCAGTATGAAACGTTTCCATTCTACCACTTACTCTTTGTAACCATTTAAATGGACTGTGACCTTTAACCATGATGAAGATTTGAAGCTGTTGCCAATCCCAAACTATGCCCAGACACTTTCCTTCAACTGTACAAAATTTCTCCCTGTGCTGAAATCTGTGGCTGAAATAAACTTTGGGGTGCCCTTCTCCCTTAAGGAAACCTGGCAAAGTACAGTTCACATCTCATGCTTTGAAGTATTATTTGCCCAGTAAATTCTTGATTGTAATCTGGGCTGGCTAGCAGAGGAGGTCACCTCCAAGGCTTCATCATTAAAGCTGTTCACATTAAATAACCAGAATAAGGGGTATACACGTAGCTAAAGCACAGATTGCATTACAACAGGGTATACCAAACAAAATAACAAATGTAGCACCTCATCTGTACTATATTTAGAAACTGTTTTCTCACTGATTTTTCTTATTTTTAGCTAGAGTAAAACTAAAGATGTTCCACTTCCTAGAGAAGCATTGTGCTGTTAGTATAGGTACAAAGTTACCTCTAGAAATCCTGATACAAGAATATTATAACCTTACTTTCTAGATGACGGAAGACCACAACTAATCTTGTAGTTAAGAAGTGATAAATGTGTCCTTCGATCTAAAGAAAATACGTAATGCAGCAAATGAAAATTACTTTGCACATAAATGCTTGCACCTGGCTACATTTGCTCAAAGTATTCCAAGATAAATTAGATGAGTGATGTGGTCTGGCTCTGTGGCACAGATGAAAGGAGCTCTCACTGCAGACCAGATGATGGGAGTTATAATAGTGCTTCCAGCACTAAGGGAGACAGGAAGGGAGAGGGAGTAGTTAAGGATCATGGCCCACACGACTCTCTAGGTAAGGAGCTCTGGGTGTGGATGCACAGTAAGTACACATGGTAAAGCAGTTTATAAGGTGCAAACTGTAGAAATCACCACCAATGCTCAAGGAAGTAGGGCAGGACTGTTTGTAGGAAATGCCCCTTATGGAAATGGGTAACAATCTGTGCAGTCATCCCATTACATACCTCTTTCTGTCGGGATCCAGGCATGGGCAGTGGTTTGGTATAGCATAAAGAAAAACAGCCATATCCACTCCTGATGGCTGCCAAAATTATGGCCTTTCCTGGCCAACCATCATCCTGGAGATGGGAAACAAAAGGGCTGATTGATTGAGAGGGCACTGATAATCAGCAGTGAAAGCAAAAAAAAAAAATCAGCAGAATGAGTTGATTTAAAAATGTTAGACAAAACAACCAAAACAATTCTGGTATTATTCAGGTGAAAGACAAGATTGGGGGAGGTCCAGCATAAGCCCCACCCCCAAGAAAAGTTTATTCATGGTGAGTTAAATCAATGAAGGCCAGCCAGTCAGACAACTGCACTCTAATAGAAGGAAAAGGGGGGCCAAAATGTTGTAGCAAGGTATCCAAAGTTTTGAAAATACAACTGGAAGGGAGGCTGTCTAAACTGACATATTGGATCAGACTTTAATTTGTGTTTTTTTTCTGCTTTGTTTTGGTGTTTGTTTAATACATATGTTTTACAACAGTAAATGAGGATGGCATTTTAATTCAGCATTACTAAAAATCATGAAATAAACAGAATAATGTATCCTTTTCTGATAAAAATGTATAAATGTATGTTAAAGTGAAGTGCCAGTTTTGCGGCACATTCTCTGAATTGTCTTCATAAAACTCTCAAAGCATAATGAAGGATTTCAGTTTCACTTTTTTCAATGCTTGTGAATGTGTCTATTCAAATATAATTTTCTAAAATCTAGGTGCATAAGCAATATGTTTAGGAAAAGCTTAATATTTAACTATGCAACTGGTGCCAAATTTTAAATCAAATCATAACATTTTTAATTAAATATGATAGCCAACAGACATTTTTGCTCTTCCTTATTCCACAATGCATCTATATTTTCATAGGGTCAACATTAGGTTTGTAATAATCACTTAAATCACTGTCAGATGTAATTCTACTTTGCCACCCAAAAAAGTTAAATTGCACAACCTAAAGTAAACTCTACAACAAAAGAATAAAAAAGTGTTAGATTAATATAGCAGATCCAAAACCCCTCTTCAAGAAAAATATCAAAAGCAATAAAAATTGACAATAACTATCAGGTCCACTAAAGGAGCCCATAAACTTAGGTTGGTTTTTACACCAAAAATGAGTATTCTTTATTTAGCTGTATTAGAAAATGTAAAAAAGCAGTACTGCACATTTATCCATAGTTTAATGTCACCTCTATTCTGAGCCAAAAGACATTGGCAGGATTCACGATGGCTTGCACGGAGTCTAAGAGCTGTGTAAGACTCCATGCAGCCATCGCGATCCAGGAACAGCCCGAAATCCCGTGTAAGAGACAGCTAAAACGACTCTTACATGGGCAGGGCGTGGATATGCTAATCACCCCACTTGCAGCGGAAAGGCATGCAAATGAGGTAGATTAAGCGATCCACTAAGCTGAAACCAGCCCGTGTAAGAGTCGTGTTAGTTGCAGAAATGTACTCAGTTGACAACTCAGTATGTTACTGCAAATAACACAACGGAGCCATGACAGCTCCAAATAAAGTGTGCAAATGTTGCAGTCAGCATGCCAATGGCCAAATATGTGGCCATTGGCATGGTAACCCGATGCAAACATGAAAAAAAAAATTTTTTTTCGGAGATCGGCTATGTTTAAACACAGCGCAGCCCCGCGCAAATGGGCTGCGCTATATAAAACTGAAAAATGAAGGTTTGAAACCCACAAATGTGGATTTTATGTAATGCATGGATTTGCAATGCAGGGACAGGAAGACCAAAAACAACATGGCCACCGTCTAGTGGTTGCTAAGGGAGGAAGCTGAGTGTAAGACATGTAACTAAGCATTAGTAGGCAATCCTATGTAAATGAATGGTAGGATAGTGAATCACACTGTCACATAGCAAATGAGTACAGTCCGTGTAGTGTAAGAGTTAGATAAGGGGGAGTAACAGAGTAGGAGATAGGTGACATCACAGGGGGGAATGTCAGGAAGAAATCAAGTTCATTGGAGCAAAGTGGTATGTGAAACATATCAATCACACAGCAGAAAAAGAGGAGTGTCAACAGATAAGCATGGGAAAGTCAAGAAATGGAAGATGTACACTGTAGCCAACACCAAAATTTCTTGCTGTACGTGCATGCGTGTGTGTACACGCTGGGAGCCGCAAGTAAGACAGAGTGCACTCGCGTGAGACAGAGTAAGCATGTAGGAGCCTGTTTAAAGATCTGTAAACCTGTTTGCGCTGGTGTGCACGCATTTTAACCCGAATAAGCAGATTCTAGTCTGTATAAGCATGTGTGCGCGCGTGGTAGCCACTGTGAGCGTGTTTTCGCTGGTATGCACGCTGCTCCCCCTGAGGAAACAGAGAGGAAAAGGAAGCAGAAGAAATAGTAGGAAACTAGCAGGGAATACCTGTAGAGGTAGCAGGTGAAAACAATTAGAAGCAGGCAACTACACAGGCAGAATACAAGCCCAGCCCAGCACTTAAAACACTGCAAACAGCACTGCAGTATGTTTCTCTCAAGAGACACTGCAAGACAGGAGTAAGCTAGTAGAAGTGAAAACTGAAAAAGCTGCACTCAGACCAAACATGCTAGGGGCTGCCATAGCTGTCATAAGGAGACATAGGAAACTTTCTGAGAGTGGTGACAACAACCCACAGTGAGGAGACGGAGAAGAGTGTACAGGTCCAGGGTCACCTACCAGGGGTTACATGAGCTGGAGATAGTGGAGCGCTATAGAGTGGACAGAGACCTCCTGCAGCAAATTGTTGAGCTGTGCAGGCCACGCCTCACACACAGAACCAACAGAGGGGAACCCATCCCAGTGGAAACCAAGGTATGTGTTGGCCTAAGAATACTAGCAACAGGTACCTTCCAGAGACCAACTGGTGATATGATGGGGATATCACAGGCATCAGCCTCCAGGGTACTGCACCAGTTCCTGGATGCCATGTCAGCACATGTCAGTGATCATGTATATTTCCCCAACGCCTGTGAGGTATTGGCCAGCAAAATGCATCTCTTCCAGCAAATAGTGGAAAACCCTGAGGTAGTGGGTGCAATAGACTGCACGCACATATGCATCAAAGCACCAGCCAGTGAGCGGGGTAAGGCCTACATTAACCGCAAGGGCTTCCCCTCCATCAACTGCCAGGTCATGTGTGATGCCCAGGGCATAATAATGAATGTGTGTGCTGGCTGCCCTGGGAGCTACCATGATTCCCATATCTGGCATTTGACGCAGCTGTATCAGACATTTGCCAATGGGGACATCCCACATGGTCACCTAGTGGGGGATGCAGGTTATGCACTGGAGCCGTGGCTGATGACACCCATCAGAAATGCACACACACCTAAACAGGAACGCCATAATGAGGCACACGCACAAACACGTAATGTAATTGAGCGTGTGTTTGGGCTGCTCAAGTCATGGTTCCGGTGCCTGGACACATCTGGTGGAGCCTTGCAGTACTCACCAACTACATGTACCCAAATTGTTGTGGTATGTGCTATGCTACATAATATGATCCTGCGAAAACAGCTGCAGCAGGACCAGCATAGGGCCAGGACAAACAGCCCCCCACCATTGCCAAGGCCATCACAGGCAGAGCATGACTCGGAGGAGGAACAACCTGAGCCTGCCCCAGTAGGCAGAAGGAGGCGTGCCCAGTATGCCCTGGCCTTGGCAAAGAGGCAATGCATAGCACATACACTGGCTCAGTAGGAACCCTTGGAATGATACCCCTCTCTGACTCACTCATATAGTAACAGGGATGCCTAACATGACATAACCTGCTCTCAAACATGTACAGGGAGTGTAGTATGTGCATCCGACAGAGGCAGCCCTGCAGCACTACCTGAGGCATGATTGCCATGTGTTAAGCAATGTAACATCATCTAGAATATGCAAACATGAAGACCCAACTTAACATCTCACCCTCACCAAGCATGATGGCACACTATGAAGACAACAAGATCAAGTACAATAATTGGCTGAAGTATTGCTGTTAGCAAGGGGGAACACATGGCTGACAGCCTGGGCTGACATGCCGAGCAAGACATGATGCCCCACCTGCTAGGGATGGCACCCAGCACACCTGGCTGTGTAGATACTGGCAAAGGCTGCTGTTACCCCCACTGTGCCTGGAATAGGTAAGTCTGGAAACACAAACCCACCAAAATAGGTAGCACAAGGGATAATAACCTGGACGTAATGCTACCCAATGCCAGAAGTCTAACCTGCAAGGTGCATGCAGACCAAATCCACCACAGCATGGAGAATGGTAATATGTGTTCTGCAACAGAAACCTGGGCAAGGCCCAGAAGAGCACCCTAATACTACCAGGTTATGCCTCATACCATGCTCTACAGCTCCAAAACATGGAACACATGACAATAGGAGTGTGGCTACCAGTAATTATCAAGAATAACCACACCCCCAGGTTAGTAACACAGCAAGAAGCAGCATGGACTATCCACGGGCAAGTAACACTGTCTCAAACTGTGTACCTGTTTGAAGCCTGCCACAGACCCCACACACAAACCCAGGTACCCCAGCCAGCCTTCCTGAAGACACTTCAGAGTATGAATGTCCCAACAAATACCAAACAAGGCACACACAAAGTATGACATATATGGTAATCCATTATGTATGGAAGAAGTAATCATGGACCTAGGGACACAAGTGGACGGTAACCTGTCATGTGACACACACATTGCCAAGGTGGCCAGGAAGACCTGCTATATTGCCAACCTTAATATGAAAGGATGCACATGTAGAGCTACAGAGGTCACTGTGCCCCCATACCCTTCCCTTATCAGGCCCATACATAACAACTATGCCCCAGTTTGAATGTACCTTACCCTACACATGCAGCAGTCAGAAAGACCCCAAATGTACCCCACCAACAGGATAAAGGGTCCAGACATTGTACTGTACATCTGCAGCCTGGCTGAAGAAACCACAGCCCATTTCAGAAGCATACTGCACAGTCAGAGGTGATGTATGCCTGATGTACAAGGCCATGTCCAATCCAGAATGAATGGACATGCTCCACTGCAGAAACCCCAAATCCAGCAGACACACCACAGTGAGATATCTGAACCTCTACACATAGATTAATAGGATGTGCTGGAGGGATGGATCCATAACCCAGAGGCTCAGGACACTCTGGAACAGAATCCCAGTCCATGATAGGCTGAGCTCCACACACAAACTCAACAAGACAAATCCGTTGAAGTGCATGGGAGATAGTAGGTGTACACTGAGGGCCATCCCTGTGTCACATCTAGGAAAGTAAACCCTACGTGGGCATAATATGCACATTGCAAGGGGTGTTGAGACCCACACACAGTCTGCCTGTGCTCAAACAAGGCCAGGGCAGATAGCCTAGTATGAACCTATGAACCTATGATGATACAAATTGTGCAGGACACAAAGGATTATCACACAGCTGTCCTACCTGATGGTAGGAACCATGGTGATAATCCACAGATATGCTCTGCAGCACTCTAATATCACAAACAATACACCAAATCCACACACATTGCCAACAGCCTACGAAACAGATTCTTTCCAACCTCCCCACCAGCACATAACTGCCAAATATCTATCCCAGGAGAGTGCTGGCCCCCTGACATTGCAGATGCTGAGGTAACAGCCAGCATCCACAAAGCACAGCACACAGCATCAATGGTAACAGATGGTGTCCTGGGTTGTGTCCAACAAGTACTGTAAGAAGAATGGAACAGAATATAGCATTACTGTGCACTATCCATCCTACCACAGGATATGTACCCAAAGAGCGGTGTACAGCAACAGTGGTCTCACACCACAAAGGGGGTGCCTGAATGGATACTGCAAACTATCACCCCTCAACCCCAACTATTTAGGTTGGCAAAGTAATGGAGAGGATGATCATGGATCCCATGAATAACGAGATTGGGTACCTACAGACATTGGACCCTACCCAGTGTGGCTGTCATAGGGCAGATCCTGCCCCGTACACATGTCTGACTCATGTGAAACATGCACCAAGCCCAGTGTTGTGGGGAATGTTGATCACACAGCCTATCTGGACCTTGCTAAACCCTTCCATACAATACCCTAGTTGGTGGTACAGATAAGCTCACCAGCCTAACTATAAACCCTATGCAAGTAGATGGGTTGCAAACCAGCTCAAGGACAGAACTGACCTGGCAGACATGCTGTAGCCATGGCAGACTGCAAACCAGGTACAACTGGCATCCCACAAGGTATGGTCCTGGGACCCCTCTTGTATGCTATATATGTCACATAGGTACAGGCCAACATGGAAGGACTCTGTCTGAACAGGTTTGCAGAGGACTACAAACTGGCCACCATATTGGACCCTCCAGCTGACACAAGCAACCTATAAAAGGCACACATAGAAACACACAAGTGGTGCCACAGCCATGTCAACAAGCTAAATGCAGAATAGTGTATAGTCAACCCCTGTGGAAACACAGTACATGGCCAGAAATTACCACATAGGTGTTAACCCAGTAAGTACATCAGGAGCAATAAGAGACCTGGGGACACAAGGTGATAGATGTCCTGCATGTGACAACCATGTGTCTGTAGTGGTTACAGAAACATACCATATACCCACCTAATCATGAAGGTAAGCACAGCTTGGTTAGGGTAGGTCAATGTGCCTCTCCAGTCATCCATCAGCAGCCTCACAATTGTGTACAATGGCCCTTCAGGGATGGACCGTAGCAGACACCTGCAGCAACTGGAAAGACCACACAAATACCCCACCAGGAGGATCGCAGAGCTGTAACAGATGCCATGTGTTGCCTGAGTAAAGAAACTGCAGCTCCACACAGTGCCATACTGCCTGGCTGGAGGTGAACTGTGCCTGATGTATAGAGCCATGACCAACCTGGTATCAATGGACATTTGGCACCATGTAAACAATGAATGCTGGTGACCTATGCAGCTGACAGGCCTGAACCCCAGCACAGACATAAACAGGACATGCTGTACTGATTGGTCCATAACCCAGAAGCTCACTCCACTCACGACTAAACTCCCACTACAGGATATCCAGGGAGTCCCTCAGTGACTGAAATCCAGAGGAATCATGATGACTGGATGGGAGATGGTAGGTGTACCCTGGATATCACCTGTATGTCACGGGTAGACAGAGGCACAGCACACTAACCATGACATATGTCATGGCAAACACCAGTAAATGTGTGTTGAAGGACAAACACTCTCTGACTAGCATTACAAATGGACTAGGGCACATGGCCATTGTTTGTCACTGTCCACACAAGTTGGGGAATACATTAACAATGTCGGACAATCATGTACTAAGCTGTCCATATCTGAACAAAATGCAACATGGTCATATCTGCACAACTGGCACTCAACCAGTCTGGTGTGCTCACTATAAACATTACAAGCAGTGATAGGACTGAAACCGATTATACTGTCCACCACAGTGAAAGTTTTGCACCAGTACACTATACAACAATTCAACTGTTTGGTCAGCAGGAAAGGATGATGACAACTGTATGCAAACTATCCCATGGCGACCCTGCAGGCACAGCATAATGCCTGTTAGGTTCAGACACACAGCAGTTGGGCAGTAAGAACACAACCTGATGTCCAACACTCAACTGTACATGTGATATATAGATGGCGTCCACACACAAACAGAAATGTGGTGGTCCACAGATCCAAACATAAGGAAAGGTCACACTGGGCATGCTCGCACACTTAGATAAATGAGATGTGGCAGTCAAGAAGCCATACAAACTGCGAACTGGGCATGCTCACACACTTAGGCCATGTCACAGTTCAGCAGTTGCACACACATATCTGGCATTTCTATGTGTTAACACAGGAACCTCCCACAATACAGACATCTGCCCAGTGCACACAGTGAAGTTACAACAGAGACATAAGTAAAGTACTGGATCCCACTCATATGCAAACATCTCCCACAGTACACATGTTGTTTATAGAGATAGGGAAGGCTATGGCAATGAAGACCCACAAACAGTATATGAGCAACAGATACTTGCATCTGACAGGTAAACATATGGCCGTAGAGTGCAATACCTGACAGTTGTCCCTAGGGAATACAGAAGGCTCACCACAGTGTATTTGGCGTCTACCTCCACAGTACAGTAGGCCACTGTGCCTGTGCAAAGTTAATGCATAGATATGCTCTCCCGTGTACTGATGGATAGTCACAGATGTACATACCTCTTCATCCATAATGATGTCAGCACACTATACAGGTTCAGAAATTATACCCAGTAATGTGAATAGCACGGTCCGCTACTGTGTCTCTAACAAGTGTCATAACATAGTTAGGTAGGGGTTTGAATCCTGTAAGTGCCCAGTGTGTGTGTGACTGTGTGTGGGGGAGTAGTGTGTGCAATTCCATGTGTATGAGAAATGTCCCTTTTGGCAACTATTACTACACAACACATGCTGCATATTCCACTGTCTAAACACTGATGATGTCAGCACCCTATAAGTACAGCAGGAGAAAGCAATCCCCCCAGTAATGCAAATAGCGTGCTCTGCTAATGCGTCTTTCACAACTGTCATAACATAGTTAGGTCTTGGTTTGAATCCTGCAAGTGCCCAGTGTGTGTGTGACCGTGTGTGGGGGAGCAGTGTGTGCAATTCCATGTGTATGAGAAATGTCCCTTTTGGCAACTATTACTACACAACACATGCTGCATATTCCACTGTCTAAACACTGATGATGTCAGCACCCTATAAGTACAGCAGGAGAAAGCAATCCTCCCAGTAATGCAAATAGTACACTCTGCTACTGCAACTCTCACAAATGATCTAACATAGTTAGGTAGGGGTTTGTATCCTACAAATGCCATGTGTATTTTTGTCACACAGTTTGTCCATGTGTGTGGAGTGTTGTTCCCAATATTGCACGACATACATTATATCAGTAATGTCAATGCACACATGATGTATGTGTGTGCCACCTACACATATGTACCTGTGAACTGCAAGAGTTCCCATGTCCGAAGCCTGCCTCATGTGAATACATGGAATATGCATCAGACAACTGTATGACTGTGGTGTTCTGTGCAGGGGCTGCATGTGGTATGTGACTATACAGTGTGGGTTGTAGATGGTGTCATCCCACCAGCGAGGGATACATGATTGGTCTGGAGCATATAGTCCACATGTTGGTGATGAACAGGTGCAGCATGTTGTCACTACTTGTGGGAGTGGTAACAAGTTGTTCCATAGCAATGCAGGGAATGAATGATAAGAACCCTTCAGATAGGGTCTTGCAGCTAGAATAATGCTCACACTGTATGTTTGGGTAGTTGCAGTACAACCATATAATGGTGTGTGTAGAGACCGTCATATTCCCAGTGTTGTCAGGAAGACCAAGTGGGTTTCCTGGGTATGGGAGTGTGGTGTGTGCCAGGCTATGAACCTGAAGGCAGTCTAACCCACTGTGTGTTGCACGTGGAGAGGCTCTGATGCTTTGTGCAGTGCCACCAACCTGGGGGTGTGTGTATCTGAGGTGCCTTTGGGTACATCCCCCCTGTTCTGTTTTGGTGCATGTGTAGGGGATGACAAGCATGGTATCAGGAATGACCTGGCACTGATGGTGTGCACCTGGGAGCCTTGTACCAGGAGTCTGTTACTGCACGGATATTGCTGTACCCCATGCTAAGGACAGTTTCCACTGCATGCATCTTGAGGTTTACACTGCTGCTGTTGAGTAGCATTGCTATTAGTGTCCCATCCCGTGTGATACCTGTGTAGGTGGCTATGTAATGTCAGCCTTGCATACAGAGGCACTATGTGTGTAGCAACAGCCTCTGCCAATATACAACGACCCATGGGTGACAGGTGCAAGCTGTCCCAAGCAAAGCAATATGGCATGTCCAGCATGCAATCCCACACTGACAGGCATTGGATCCCCTTTGGATGTCACTGAAAGATACATTAATTGCAGAAACCGATGATCCTGTCTACATATTGTGGCAGCATTCATGGTGAGGGTGAGATGCTACTCAAGGCCAGGGTCATACCAGCCTGTGCCACAAGCTCAGAGAGCCCCTCTATGTCCCCTAACATGTAGTCCAGGGAGGTGCGTCACAGGTCATACACACTGGCACAGACAATGACTGAGTCATACTTCTACATGCCTTGGAGTGACCACTTTGCTTGTGTTATGTGGTGGATCATAGTGCCCGATGGGCAGCTCAGCGTGACCGTCACCTTGTTCAGCCTGGGAGCAGGACTACCGTGTACGTGACAATAGAGGTACCTCATACAACTGTAGCAGGTGTGTTGTCTAGCCATATGGCCTGAGACTGTTTGGCACACAGGCTTTGTGAGCTATGTGTTGCATGTGCTCTGCTCTGGCGTAATGTTTGCTTGTGTGTCTGCTTTGCAGGTGTCAGCTGCTCAGGCAGGATGCTATTCTGAGAGCCCAATAATGTACCTGTGTGTTTCTGTGTTTGGATTGTGGTCGTGGCAGGTCTATGGAAGACTGGTACTGTATTCACTGTAGTATCCCACTCCACCTGACAGGGAATGCCAGTGCTGTGTAAACAGAGCTTAGCCCCCAGTTTGGCTATGTGGTTGCATCTCTCACATGTGTTGTACATGTATGGGAAGGGGAGAGGGTTGTCTGTGTACATGAGGCAGCTGTAACATTGCCACATGAATCACAGATTCACTAACTGGACCTGAGAGTAGATCGACAGGTGACCTTTGCACATGCTACCATAGCATTGTGACTCCCATACTAAGTAACGACACATAGGGTCAATGGGGAACAAGGTACTCAAGGTGACTATGTGAGGGTGTAGTGCTCCTGATTTGTTAGTGCTAGCATATATGAATGCTGTCTTGAGCAAATGTGAGGTAAGTCATATGCAATGTGTTACAGGCAAGCTACATGCAAACAGGACAAACAGTGACGTTCTGTCAAGTGACACATGGACATCAGTACAGTAAGCAACACAGATGTCACTAGGGATCCACAGAGGCACTGTATATCTGCACTGCAGGTGGAATCAGTGTTTCAGGAACATAACAGGCAAACATGCATACAAACAAAGCTACAGTCAGCAGGCCTGTATGTAGACTATGCTACAACAAACAAGGTGTACAACTTCCAGTATGTAACAGTACATATATGCAGGCACTCTAAGCCAGTACCCAGACATTCCCAGGTCAGACGGGCTGGGTCCAGCTGCAC
Organism: Protopterus annectens; assembly: GCF_019279795.1. Classification (NCBI taxonomy): domain Eukaryota; kingdom Metazoa; phylum Chordata; order Ceratodontiformes; family Protopteridae; genus Protopterus; species Protopterus annectens. The sequence goes on from NC_056733.1 coordinate 1,318,673,949, forward strand.
CCCCCACAAGTGTATAGACCACGTACCTTCGTAATGTTGAATAACTGGCCTGATACCCAAGTGCTCATACCTGTAATAATACACATGTCAAATAACAGACACTGAACCCTCACTCAGCAGTTCCAGACTTAGTATGATGTATGCTACCTGTCCTGGCACCACAGTATCCTTGACATGTATGGACACTCTCCCTCCTGTCATAGTTAGTTCTGTGTTTTGGTGCTGTTATGCATGGTATGAGGTGTGACCTTGTAGTGCTAGTGTGCTCTTGTGAGCCTTGAACCTGTTGTGCAGTACTGCACAGATATCAACATCCTGAAACATCTGCATTGCAGAGTCATGTGTGGACAGCATGCAACTCGCAGTTGACATGGCCATCATTGAGTATCAATATGTACATTGTTGTATCCCCTGTGCTACCTATGTAGGTGGCCATCCCTTCACAGCCTCACCACCAGTATGCAAAGATGTGCAGACAGAACACTGTGGTAATTACTATGGGTGTACAAAACAATACAATGACATTCATACTGTAACTGCATCAGGCATGCTGGTATATACCCACAATGCTATCATTACACTGTACTGTTGTCAACATCATACTATTACAATACGTCTATGTAGTCACCCTGTGCATCAGCACCATGTTAACCTGTTCCTGCACCGATTTTACAGATTGCAGGAGGTGGCACAGTTTCATCATATGCACAGGGTGTGTACCTGGTATGCCTGAGTCTGCCACTGAGACAACCAATTGACATGTCTGTGTGTGTGTGTTGTTGAGGGACAGCAGTACAAGATGGGGCAATGTTGATGCAGTGTGTGCGTGTATGCGGTAGCCCTAGGTGTTATCACTTTGCATGTGTGTTTGAATGCACATAGTCCCACCTCATGGCTGCCATATACAGGTGTTTGTGGACAGCCACAGACTGTACCTGCCAGGTCATACAGATCACTGTCTGTGGCCATGGACACGGTACCTGTGCCTGGCAGGGGTGCTACGGACCATATCAGGTACCAAGCCAGACTGGGTACTGTCATCAGAAGCTGGTGTTTGTTGACTGGAGACAGGTCCCTGTTGGGACTGTCCAGCGCCACGTGCACGTGGTCTCCTGGGGCGGTCTGATGACAGCACAGACCCAGCATTGCTGGGGCTGCTGCTGGCACTATGTGAGCGGCCGTAGCTATGTTGTCGTCTGCGACAGCTGCCAGCTGCTGCTGTTGCTGGCATACGGCCACGTCGATGCCTCAACCGTCCACCATTGCCCTGGCTCATGGACATATATTTGTGGAACAGATCTAATGTGTCCCCCCAACATCTGTCAATGACCTCGGTGAAGTTGCGGATGGCAGCTGCAACATCACGCATACTGTCACTCATGGCTGTGCGACATGCTCTCAGCTCCCTCAGACCCTGTCTGGTGTACCGTTCCATACGTGACTGTGCATGCATTACAGCCCGAAACATAGCTGGGGTTGAAAGACCTCTGTGGGCATGTCTGACAGGGGCGGTACGCCCACGGATGCTCCCACGAGAACCCATGGACGTCTGCCTGTGTGGTACCGTGTCAGGGCCCTGGCCATGGCTGCAGTGTGGGGATGCATGTGCCACTGGTACCACATTACCCTGGTCAATGCCCACTGTATCCTGTCCATCACCTAGGGACATTGGTGACAAAGGATGTATTGGCAGGATGACTGTGCACATTGATGGGGTCGACAGCTGTGTAGTGTCAATTGGTTGACCAGTGACGGACCCTGGCACACCTACCTGTGCCATTACACAGGTATCATCATTATCACTATCCACAGCAGCTGATTCAGGTTCACTGCTGCACGACACCAGAGCAGCACCAGAACCTGTGGGAGTAAGACAGGAAACACAGTTTACTATGTGTACACAATGCCACCACTGATGCACACATGCACACATGCACACATGCACACATGGGCACATGCACACATGCACACATGCACATGCACACATGGGCACATGCACACATGCACACATGCACACATGGGCACATGCACACATGCACACATGCGCACATGCACACATGGGGACATGCACACATGCACACATGCACACACCTCAGTATATGAGATATCAACCCACAGACACAAACACACCTGCAATCAAACACATAGCACTACTGCTTCAGCCTATTATTACTATTAGTATACAGAGTATTGAAGGTAATGGTATTACACACTCACCAGCATGGATAGGCTGCCTTGCTGTTACACCAGAGGGACCTGCGGAAAAGAGACATTTATCGTCAGTGGGCACAACTGTGCCATTGATACTGTGGGCATGATACAGTTCAGTAGTGCAACAGTTAGCTTCCACAGGTGTACTGCAGATAATGAGGTTATCACTAATGCACAATAATTACCAAGATTACAGCTACAAATCGGGGACACACCTCACACATGCGTAACCTAACAGTGTACAGAATGGTCAACTATACACATGGCATGTTACCTGCACGCTCTGTGTCCTGCTGCTGTGTGGCTCCAGCCTCCATCATTACACATGTATGCTGTTGTTGTTGCTGCTGTGCTGGAGCCACAACACTCAGGAGTAGTCCCTCCAGTCTGGTGAGGGGGGATGTCTAGCCACCCCACCACCTGTGGCAAGCTGCTGCCTGTGGATATCCGACACACGCTGACGGACATTTCTAATTAAATCACTGCAGTGATGGCGTACCTGCTCATATGTCCGGTTATGTGTGCCTATGTCATTTACCCGATGGACCAGGTCTTGCCACAGTGCAGCCCTCTCCTGATGGTTCTGGCTGGTGCGGGAAAACAGTACAGTGAAATCCCGCACCAGGCTCTGGTGTATCTCCTCCTCCTCTGCAGCGGAGTAGACTGGGTTCTGCTGGTGAACCATGGCCCTGAAAAGGAGAAGGGAAATATGTCAGCAATATCTGTCAGCAAACTATAGCACACATAATAAACATAATACTTGACTGCAGTGATATAACTTAGGCACCATATATAGCATCTGTCTGTCTATTGGGGGATACACATGTACATGACCAGATATCAGTGCTCATCCAACAACTGTGCAACAGTACCTGGCACACTCCATACAACAGACTAGTATACTGCAGCAGTCAACACACTGTTTCAGGTACAATACACAACCTCACACTGGGGGTTTGTATCAAGGTACTGTATGGGGAACATTATCAGCCCATGCACTGCACACAATGCACGTTACATATTTCACTGGTAATGCACACTACTCTTACTTGCCATAACCTTACCTACAGCACAACATATGGCAATGTAGTATATGTTGATCACAATACCTCACACACCTGTCTCTGGCCTCACACCAAGGACACACACTACCATGACAGACAGTCATGGTGAGCAATCACACCAGTACACAACATGCACCCAGTCACTAGCACACTCATTCCACCTCACATATTCCGTTTGCAATGTGTTCATGGGTGTGCATTGTGTCCTAGGTAGGTAGTGTGCTTTTGGCCCTGGGCCTACAGCAGCATACTGTTATGCTACCCTGCCCCTTGTGACACATGTGTTATGATCGTACCTGCTCCTTACAAACAGTTAAACAGGGTGACTTATATGGCATATTACCTATCAGCATAACATTCAGCAGGGGTATGTCTGACATCTACTCATGGGGAGCCTTGCTTCTTAATTCTGTGTGGTCTACTTCAGGGTATATCATATCTGTGTGTAGGGTCCCGTACCTCCACCATGTGCTCTATACTGCAGTGACAAGGATGACAGACATAGGTAATTTGTGTTGTGGATGTTGGAGGTGTTACCATGGTTGGTAGACAACTGTCATGGGTGTGACTGAACTATGTATATCCAGCAGTGGTAACCTCTATGTAGGTAGTCTGTGTGCACTCTGTGGTGTTTGAGTGCATTGACACAGTTACTTGCATATGTCTGTGTCCTTCACCATATCTGCAGCTGTCATGGGAGGTACATACCATGTAGGACATTGTGGGGTGTGGAGGGGTACAGTGACCTACATGTCCATAGCTGACACACCATGTCCGCTGACACATTCCATGTACAGGTATTACAGGACCAGTGTGCCACTGTGAATATCGATGTGGAGCCTATTGTACACTTGTTGACCCTATTCCCCCCTGACACATGCAGTGGTGGGCAGTCATGTACTTATGTGGTGGTTACTGGTGTCAGTGTTTTTGAATGGGGTATGTTACTCCAGTATCCACACTGGTGTTCACTCCATGCCTGTGACACCAGGCACCTGTTGCAAGACATCTGCACACATGTGCCTCACACAGTCTATATATGTATATATATATATATATATATATATATATATATATATATATATATATATGTATATATATATATATATATATATTGATATATTTATATCTGTATATGGATATATATCTGTTTGTATATACAGATGTAGATATATACATATAGATGTGGGGAGAGAGTGGGAGAGAGTGAGAGAGAGACACAGGGTGAGTGTGAGTGTGAGTGTGAGGGGGGTGGGACAGAGAGTGAGAGATAGTCATATACAGACATATCTGTTGTCAGTCAGATCTATCTGTATATGTATAAGTCTCTACAGATATCTATATATGTATGTGTGTATTACATATATCTGTATGTACATATTCTACCAATCTCGATGTCTGTGCAGTAAGTGAGAACCTGGTTCAAGGTTCCTGAGAGCACATCAGCGGTACCAGGTTATACTCAGTATCATGCGTTTTGGCCTCAGGTCTCGGGACAAAACAAAAAGGGAGGGGGGTGTCCATATTCATGGAGGACACACACACCTCCAGGTTAGTGGCAACACATGAAGCATCACAGACCATCCAGGTGCAGATAACCATAGGCAAACCTGCTATACAACTGGTAGCATGTTACAGACCACCCTCCCAATCTCAGGGACCACAGTCAGCCTTCCTGTAGACATTGGAGGATATGAATGTCCCACCACACACCATCATATTGGGATACTGCGACTACCCTAACATACACTGGGTGCATTATTCTACCCCAAACATCCTAGCCCAAAGGTTCCCGGAATTCACTATGTCAAAGGCAATGGAACAGCTAGTCACCTCTCTCACAACAGGAGATAATATACTAGACCTGGTCATCACAAACATGGGGACAATGTGCTACACACTGGAAGTATACCCCTCACTAGTCACATCTGACCACAGACTAATCCTCCTGGATATACATATCCCACCTCCCCCACAACACAAAAGACTACAGTGGGAAAGCTCTCACATGCCAACTTTACACGTCTTATAACTGAGTTGGTATCCTTAATGCCCACTGAGTCAGTGTAATCCACTTCCCACAATGCAGACACCTTCACATATGCTTCTACAGACATCTCCAAGAATGCATGGATCATGCAATCACAAATGAAACCATGACCCTCTCTACCAAGGGCAGTCGTCCTGTCTGGTGGACCCCAGCATTGAACAAATTGTATAACAACAGAAGGTAGCTACTGCATGGCAGAGCATACTTCAATAGAGCTACGGCATCTCTCATCAGCAGTAGTAGAAAGATACGTTTTATCGTACAAACATGCATGGCCAACAATGAGAGGGACATCACTATGGTCACTACAGATAACCACAAGGCCTTCCTCTGCTATGTTACACACCTGGGTGGGAACCCTCAGTTGTGTTCACAGTTAGTTCACAGTGACATACGCTACACTGAACACACAGATAATGCCAACAGTCTGGCAGACAGGTTCAGTGCAGGTTTCTCCCCTCCCTCACCCACACATGTGGAATTACTTATCCCAGCTGACTGTAACCTCCCTGTCATCTCAGATGTCCAGCTGGGAACCACCCTCAGCGTAGCTGTAAACACAGCATCAATGGGACCCAATGGTATTGCAGGTTGCATGCTACGTGAACTGCAAGAGGAGCTACACATGCACATTACATGCTATTCAGCCGTAGCCTTACTACAGCATATGTACCTGGACACTGGCATACAGCAACAGTAGTCCCACTCCACACAGGAGGCACCTCTACAGACCCTGGTAACTACCACCCCATAAGCTTAACCAGCCTGGTCTGCAACACTATGGAAAGGATCATTATGGTACCCATACACAGAGACATTGGGGACTTAGACACTTGATTCCACCCGGTTTGGCTTTGTAGAGGGCAGATCCTGCCTTATGAACCTGGTTGACCTTTTCAAATCAGTCACTAGAGCCATTGCTGAGGTTACAGCCGTCCATACAGCCTACCTGGACATGCCTATGGCATTCGACACAATACCGCACTTTGCCATCATAGACATGATCAACAGCTGAAATGTAAATCCATATGTCACATGATGGGTTGCAAACCAGCTAATGGATAGAGACCCTATAGTCAACCTCACTGGTGCCATGTCAGACTCAGAGCCAGTCACATGTGGTGTCCCACAGGGCTCTGTCCTGGGACTGCTCATGTTCAGCATATCATTCTCAGATGTGGAAGCAGACATGGGAGGGTAGTGGCTGACAATGTTCAAAGATGACTGCATACTAGGCGCCATAGGTGATACACCTGCTGACACATACATCCTACTGACAGGCCTCACGGACACCAACAACTGGTGCCGGAGTCATGGCCTGACACTGCATGCCACGTAATGTATACTCATACCCTTTTGGATGGACAAGGTACCTACATATTATCACATAGACAATAACCCACTGAGTAAAGACAAAGTAATCAGAGACCTGGTGACACTGTGCAATGCTGACCTCTCATTTGACACCCACGTTGCCAAAGTGGTTGGATGGACTTCCTACCTTGCCCACCTTATCATGAAGGTATTCACATCCACATCAAAAGGGGTCATTGTACCCCTATACTCCTCCCTTATCAGGCCCATGACTGTGTATTATGCCCCATTTGGTATGTACCTCACCTGGCACTTGCAACAGCTAGGGGGACCCCATGAGTTCATCACCAGGAGGATCAAGGGTCTGCAACAACTGTCATATGCTGCCAGACTAACGTAACTCATGCTCTATTCCATAGCATACTGCCTACGTAGGGGTGATCTGTGCCTGAAGTAGTAGGCCATGTCCAATCTGGTAGTGATGGACATGTTCCACCTCATACAATCCAAATCCATCAGAAGCATGACAGCTATGGATTTAAACCTCAGCACACATATGAATAGGACATACTTTAGGGACAGATCCATCACTAAGAGGCTTCCCATACTGTGGAACAGGATCCCAGTTCATGTTAGGCAGAGACCCTCACTTGACACTCTTCATGTGCATTCTTGACAAGTGGATGGGAGATCATAGGTTTACAGCAGGGGTCTTCTCTGTGTCACTACTAGACAGAGGCACAGTAAACTAATGCTATTATGTAGGGGGGGGTCTTCACTGTGTCACTACTATACAGAGGCACAAGTTTCTAAATCTATTCTATACACTGTCTGCAGATAGCCTAGTACTAAACTACGCCACTGTGAAACTATATATGTCTATGTATTTCTACATCCCTCTCTATCTATGTATACACATATGCATATTATATATATATATATATATATATATATATATATATATATATATATATATATATATATACATACATATACATACATAATATACACATGTTTTATATATATATATATATATATATATATATATATATATATATATTTATATATATATATACTTCTTTTTAGTTCCACATATGTATACACACAGTAATGTACTGCTGAACACCCATTACTGTACAACCTACTTGTACATTGCACTACAACCTACATTGCTATGTGCACATAGCTACCGTCACATACATATGTATGTGGAGCCTTCAGTGACAGTTTCAGTATGTCCCCGTCCCTATGCACATCTTCATATACATAGATATAGACCAATAACACATCTGGAGGGTTCACAGTATGTAGAGTATTATAGTAGTACTTTACATTACCTGTGTTTGTTGCAGCTGTTTGTGTAGGCTTGCAGTTGCTTGGCCTGCTGTCAGTCTCTTTGCTTTGTTGTTTCAGTTTTTTTTTCTTTCTTAATTTCTTTCTTTCTTTCTGTCTTTCTTTCTTTTTTTTTTATTTTCTCTCTCTCTCTCCCTCTCTCTCTCTACCTCCAGCGGGTGCAATGACAGTATTGCATGTGTGGACTGGGAGTACAGGATGCTTTTGTAGGTATCTGCACATGTCCATGTGATGGCCTCTGCACCAATTGTTAGCCAGCATTTACTAATTGCATGCAGCCTGTTGTGTAGTGATTGCAGTTCTCACTGTGATTACAGGACTGTGCTATAAAAAGGTCTGTTAGGTAGACGTAGCCCTTTCAGATTATCAGGGTGGGGACCATGCTGGTTTGCTGTGGACACTGTTCTGTGAGTGTAAGGGTTGGTATGTCTCTCATATTTCAGGCTGTGTTGTAGACACTGCAATGCATGTTGTTCTGTAAGCTGAGTATTCCTTCCTCCAGTGTCCTGTTCTCCGTGTGTATGTAAACTGACACCTATGACTAGTAATACTGTGTATATGGGTGTGTGTGCTCTCCTGTGGGGATTGTGGTGTAACTGGTATATAGCAGTGGCTCTTGCAATCTGTTGCTATGGCTTTTCAATATTTGGCCTTTACATTCACTCCTTGTATGGCTGCTAGGTGTCTTTCCTGTAATGTGTTGCTATGGCTTTCCTATTTTCCATTTACATTCACAGCTTGTAATGCTTGCTAAATCTGTTTGGCCAGCAATTCCCTATGTGTTTGTTGTGGTAGGGTGTTACTGCATGCAGTATGGTCTGGCCATGGTGTGGGCCTTGACACTTACATGGGTATTTGATCATGCTGCTAAGCAGGCCTCAGATACTCTCTGTTGCATCTTTTATCAGCCTCATGGAATGGTACATAGCAGTGGGTTACTCCAATGACATATTCTGATACTCTGCAGTTGTGACTGTGGGTTATTTCAAGCATATGTATTAGTACACCATTTGTGCCATGCAGGTGGTGCATACCTTCAGTCAGTCATACTTACCATTGCATGTGTAGTTACACCTTTCTGCCTACTGTTAGTACATTTGACAGGGTGTCAGTGGGGCACAGTTGACATTTGTTTTCACATCAGGGACATCCCTGTAACTCAGTCACAGTTGCTATGTCTGAACTCTTAACTATTCAACTATGGCAGTGTTTATCCTGCTCTGAGTATGTGTGCAGCTTGCCAGATGCTACTGTGACATTATTACCTAGTAGCTACCAACTAGCATGACTGTTTCTCAGCACACAGTACTATTTTACAAATCCACTAGATTTGACAGTAAATATACATGACATGCTTTGTGTACTAGACTTGCTATATTCCCTTTACATTCATTCCTACTATTTTATGATATATTTCTTTCAGCACAGTGTTCTTGTATAGCACTCATGGCTTAGTGGTAAGTCATGCAGACTAGTGTTTCCAAGGTCCTGGGTTTGAGACTGAGGGAGGTATTTTATTTTGCTGCTGAGTAAACTACAGGCCTTGTCACACCCGCTTACTACTGCTTAAAAGTGCTTACTCTCACGCACACCCGCGCTATTATCTTTTAAAGAAAAGTAAATGGGGAGATAGGAAAATGGTGAAAAAGGGGTCACAAAGAGGGTAGGACAGTAGGAAAACAAGCTCGGGTTTTGCAGGAGGGATGTAGGAAAGGCACATAGCTGCCCATTTCTTTGTCAGCAACAGCTGTGCATATGTTTGTAATTTGGTGTGAAATTTGAAACCTTCCACCCCTGAGAGAGGTGTGAGGACAACAATAATATTTGTTGTACAGCCAATTGTAATTGCCAGTTTACATGTCCAGCAGACATGTGTGCAAAATAGGCAGCTATGTATGGGGCATAATTTTTTTGTGGGTACAGAGTGCCCTTTTTTTTTTTTTTTTCAGGTGAGAGTGGTATGTCAGGTACAGGAAGTCAGTATAGCTGGGGAGGTAGGTAGGGGAGGTTAACAGACAAGACAAACAAGACGCATACAGGGGTGGTGTATGACACATGTGGGGGGGTTACACAATTGACGGGGATGGATGTTTGGATATCTCGAGCCCATGAGCCCACAGATGGCAACAGTGGAACTGAGATCCCCACCCATGGGCAGTTGCCACTGTGCCTTCACTGCCCAGGATGGGGCTGTGCTGGTGGCTGTGTAGGCCAGGCAGCAGGCACGCCCATGAGTTGTGCCACCCGTGCCTCAAGCTGGCGTAGGGGCCCAAGCACAGAGTGCGGATCTCCCTGCACCACAGTCCGGACACTACGGAGGATGAGTGGATGTTCTCCTCCAGCCACGCTTGCAGAGGGGATGAGCCCCATCCTGCAGTGCTTCCACCCGCAGGTGGCACAGGGCCACCGGAGGAGGGTCCAGCCTGGGCACTACTGCCAGGTGCACTCACCAGCTGAGGTGGGAGAGGTGGGTCCGCTGGAACCCGCCTTCCCTGTCGTCCTATGTTTTGCATTATGTTATGACAGTTTGGGTTAGTAACATACAATACCATTCACAATTAGTTGTAACAGCATGCATTAGTATTCCCATTAACCAAACACCCATAAATTCAAGCCATTGAACAGCAAGCATAACACATGCATAATTTGAATAGCAATACACAATCCAACAACATGCAGGGTTGATTGATGGCAAGAGGCCATCAGGTTTGGATGTATGAACAGGGCAGATGCATCAACATACATGCAAATATGTATGAACCAACAGGACAAATGTCCAGGGGTGTTAATTGTGAATGCATATACCCATTTCACGTGGAATGGATTATTTGTGGTTATAGGGTAGGGTGAAGAAATATTTAATTAACAACTTCAAATACCTATACATATGCTGTACATTTCTACTAGCTGCAGATATATACACACTACAGGTCTGCCTACAGTTTCCTATGTGATAACTACTTCAGGTTGGTGATAGGAATGTTACTGCTACATCAATATACATTTCATATTTATTCATACACATTCATATCTGGCTCTGTTCAGCTACATCATCCTGCTACATTTGCTTTATATGGCTATAGACAACTGTGGATGTTTGGTATTTCAGACAACCATACTATCTGCATATTTCAGACTGAGAGCAACATATCCAGATTTTGGGACACACATTCTAGCTTCAATACTTTTTTCAACACATGTTGCTGTTTGGTTCTGCCTGTCACATTCATTTCATTCTGTACTGACTGCAGTATACTTTATTCAGGAGTTATTACTACTTTATTGGTGGATTCATACCTCTTTCTCCCACTCTCTCACTTGTTTTATTTTTACAATTCAGGATGGTACTTAATTCTAGGCTTTATTGACATGTTTTACCTTTAGTTATAACAATCCTTTCCAACAGTCTCACTTATGTCATGTTTCAGAATTTCAACAGGGATATATTTCACACATGTGTTTTACTCAGCTTCTGCAGCTGTACTTTTCAGCCTGCTGCAGGTTATGTACTATTATATTACAGGTGGGACATCTTTATTTCAGACTTGTTTCATTTTTATGTTTGGATTACAGGCTGCATCACACTTTTGTAATCAAGAAATACTTGCAAACTCTCTTACACTGTTACTTGCACATTTTATTAATTAGTGACTACACTGCACTCTTTTGCTAACTGTCATACTTATATATTTATTTACAGTTACAGGGAGAGAATTACTGACCTGCTTGGTGGCGCAACCACACCAGCCTATCACCATAGGCTCGACGGTTCGCAGAACGGACACCTGCAGCTGTAATATAAATGAAGTAATATTGGAATACACATCTCCATAATATCAGCTAGGTTAATTTCTTACATAAATAATTACATGTAACTTACTCAGTAGTGGGGCATTGGGCATTTGCCGGGCCTCCTGGATCCAACAGTTCAGTTGGTCCTGCTTCCATCTCTTCAGGTCCACATGGTGGTGACGGACCTGTTCACCAGTCCTTGGTATTCCTGTGGCACTGGTGAGATCATGTGCCAACCGGTCCCACGCCTCAGCCCTATATGCTCCCCACAGGACCTGGCCCTGCATGAGTTGGGCCTCATGATCATGGACGAGGAGCCAAACCAACGCCCCACCTCTGTGCTCAGAAGCAACTACCCTTTCCTACACCTGACATCTTGGCTGCAAGTCGGTTCCACAATCGGTTATTCTGTGTATTCCTGCCTATGGGGCTTATACATGCCATTTTTCCTGCACTTATCTGTGATTGGCCATTTTGAAATTGTATCAGCTTCACAAAACCTGCTTTGTCATGCTCCTCTTTCTATTCATTCCTATATATATGCTATTACTGCATTTCTAAGTGCAACTGTCATGGCTTAGTGGTTCAGTACTTTGACTATGGTGCATGGTGTCCTGGGTTTGAACCTGGCCATTGCTTTTTATATTTTATGACTGTCTACACAGGCTAGGAGGTGTGTCTGTGTAAAGGCAGTTTTGATACAGCTTGCTCAACATTGCCCGCCAGTTAGCTTGTTGTCATGGTGCGCAGCTCCGCGCAAACGGGTCATGCTGGTTTACGTGTCGTTTGGCTGTCAGCACGCATATTACGCTCAACTCAGCTACAGGCACACAGTTTCAGCATGTTAAAACACTGCTCAACCCCGGGCACTCATTTTACACCTATTAAACCACTGCTCACCTACGGGCACTCATTTTACACCTGTTAAAACACTGCTCACCCACGGGCACTCATTTTGTACCTGTTGAAATACTGCTCACCTACGGGCACTCATTTTACACCTGTTAAAACACTGTTCATCTACAAGCAGATATCCTCAACTTGTTAGACTGTAGCTCAGCTATAGGCACATCTGACATTTTTTTTTTTTATCTCACATTTCTTCAAAATACATGGCCCATTTCATTACATTTTACATAAAATATAATTTTATATATGTACATATATGTCAGGGACTTGTTTCGTGCTTATTTCACTAAAAATAAAAATTTATGTTGTGGGGGCTAAAACCATGACTGCCTCCTCTTCAGCCGACATCTCTACCGCTACGCTATTGCTTCTTGGCTTACTTTGCATATTTAATTCTTATATGCTTTTCCACTGACTGCTAACTGTGGCTAAGCACCGGGCACGCCCGCGCAAACAAGTGCACTCACGGGCAAACATCTTTACAACTTATAAAAAAATATAAGATGTTCATTTATACGTTTTATGTTCATAGTCTGTGGGGGCATGTGTTGTGTTGTGTTTATTCACATTTACACGGACTCTGGCATGGGGGTTTACTTTCGGGACATTTACTCTTCTGGGGGCGTGTCTGTTTGCAGGGCTCACCCTACGGACACGCCCCCTACTGTCTTACACGGACCGTGTTAGCCTTAGGTGTGATTCAGCATGCCCTCATGCATATGCATGACATGCTGACGTCACACTGTTTAACTGCAGCCTCCATGTAAGCCTTGTAACTCTTACACGGAGGCTTCGTGAATCCTGCCCATTGCTATCATTATAAACAAATTTAGTGCCAACTTCACCCCAAGACATATCACAAGCCAAGAAGTACTCAAATCCTCACTTTTCCAGTTATCTATAAGGATAATTTACTGAAAGTGCTAACCATAACCAAAATTACTTCCTCCATGAGATCTGACCATACACCTTGTTTAGTTTATAATGGAAAATATGCCAGTGTATACCTACTCCTTAAACTGTTTAAAATATGTGTACTGGTGTCATCTCTGATGACTAGCATCCCTCTGTAAGGGTGGCCTTACAACCAGCTCAGGTAAATGCAGACTACAAGTTTTACAAGCCTCATCTGCAAAGCCATGGAACATATTATGACTGAGTTCATTAACTGCAATATCAAAAATCTTATTTGACTTGACTTTCAACAATTTAGCTTTTTGAAAGGTGGACCTTATCTACTAAATCTGATTTACTTCTTCGAAAGGGTCAAGAAACCTGTGAATGGTAGCCATCCAGCACACATGGGGTATCTTGATCTGGCCAAGGCCATTGACACAATTCCCCATGCTTGCATCCTTCAGAAGCTAAATGTTTTACAAATCTACCCATATATGCTAAGATATGGATCTACTTCAGTAGATCGAACTTTTACAAATTAGAACCACAAATGGCCGAGACTATATGTTCGAACTTGTAAAAGTTCGAACACTGAAGAATAAAGTAAAAAAACAACAAAAAACAAAACTAAACATCTGTAGCAGGGGAGCTACACCCCCCACACCCTCCTTACTTAAATATACCAACTCTGAGATTGCACTACATTGTGGAAAAGGGAAATCTTCCCGTTCCACACTGTACAGAGATCTCCATTCAGTCCGATCGAACTTTAACAAGTTCGAACATATGGTCTCGGCCATATGAGGTAAGAACTTGTAAAAGTTCGATCTACCAAAGGGGACCCGGTAAGATATATATAGAGATAGATAGGAATTTGACTAAAAGACTGAACCCACAGTCCTCGTCCGAATGTATAAATGTGACCAGTAGTGTATTTCGGGGTTCCATACTGTGACCTCTCATTTTTGGCCTTTACTTCTCAGATGTCTATTCAAGGAGTCAGGACCTCTGGCTATCAAAGCCTGCAGGTAACTGCAATCTGCAGATTATTGTTAAGTCACTTTCTGATACCTAAACACTCCAGCAAGATCTCTCCCTGGTAAATACATGGGGTACTAAAAACAGGTTCAAAATACATGATGAAAAGTGCAGTATCATTACTTTTGGTAGACAACCTCTCTTCTCATCATAGTATACAGGCAGCACATCACTACAAAATGAAAATGCAGTCAGGGACCTAGAAACATGGATTGATAACTTCCTTGCTTTTGGGCATCATCTGACAACGTTTGCCAGAAAATCCTTTTATTTAGCACAGCTAATTGCCGAAGAAATATATCTTCAGCTTCTAAAAATGTATTCATTCCCATATATTCAAATATATCTTCAGCTTCTAAAGAAGTATCTGCTCCCATATATTCATCATTGATCAGAACAGCTGAGAACAGTATCTTACATAACAACTAGAAAGACCCCCAAAGGTTCCTAACCAAAAAGATCACAGGCTTAACATTCCTGAGCTATCAAGAGAAGCTGCCAGGTCTCACCTCCTATTCAGTATTGTACAGACGTTTAATGGGAGATCTGTGTCTCACTTACTGTGCCATGAGAGGCCCATTTATCTTGGACCTCCACTATCATTACAGTTTCAATGGCTGAATCAATGCTAGAACCAAGGATCTAAACACTCATCAACAGATAAGCAAAACACAGTGGATGGACAGGTTAATAACTCACCATGTACCAAACCTCTGGAATAAACTTCCCCTTACATTGTAAGCAGTGTAACTCTGTAACCATTTACACTAGAGTGAGTCCTGAAATACAAAGACTGAATGGCCAAAATAATGGACTTATATGTCCAAAATACTATTTCTCAGAATATTCTCTTCTCTCTGAGGTATAGTGATCCTGGAGTTGGTATATATAAGTTCAGGGGTGTGAGGGATGCAGGGCAGGGTAGATCGCCCCCCTCCAAAAAGAAGTTTAATGGAAAAGAGCAGTTTTCAAGATTTGCTCTTATCCTGTGTTTTCCTTCTTTTTTTGGCTTGTCAACACTCAGCATTTTGTGTGACAACATTTTGCTAGGGAGACGTGTGACTCACTATCTTCCTTTAAACATAACCTAGATGACTGGATGGGTGTTCACATGTTTATTCCAGGATTGACTGGTAGGTTCCACCTGGTGAAAGAAGGTGCAACCTGAGAGAGTGTACTGGCAAGGTGTAAAATGGCTGTAAGGCTAAATGACATTGGAATATCTGTGAAATCTTTGAAACTGTTGAGAGGCCCGTGGCAGAACTCTATGGCACACCCCTTTCCATATATCATATTATAATCCTAATTAATTATATTTTGTCATTCATCTATCCACCTTAAAAACTTACTTTCTTTACTCCCAGGGTTAAATGGTGTGTATCATTATTCATAATTTGCAGAGAACTAAGTAACCTGCTCAACATCTGGCAAAGATACCCACACCAGCTTACTACATACTCCAAGTGTGTGTGAGAAGGCAATTAGGGATCTTCTCTAAAAGTAAGAGAAAAATAAGGCAACAAATGTTTACCCAGAATCTCTTCTGAGCAGATTCCAGTCAAAATGCTTAACTACAAATTTTACTCCTTACTTTTACTTTACAGGAAGCTGGGAGTGGGGGGATTCCCTATTTCTTCACTACAAAATGTAGAATTCACAATAAGAGAGAGAAAAAAAATCATTGGTTCAGAGTTTAAAATACTGTTGCATTATTCAAAATGTTTTGACTATCTAAGTAATTTAGCATTTGCACACTGCCAGAACTGACATTTGATGATGTTTGAATGTTCTGCCCATGGCTAGACATTATCTGACAATCTAATCCTGTAGAGTCTGTTAACTCCTATACATTAGACAGTTTGTCATGGCTCAGGCAAACCATACTCAGAAGCATGATGATATATCCTTCAGTGAATATAGTAGGAAAAGGCAAAATTGAATATTTCTCATTTCAAAGTGTTTAGAAGACCAAATGTTACTTAAAGGAAATAAATTCATTAAATCTCAAGAAAGTAAAGAAAAAGTCAAGTAAAATAAAACTACCGCTGTATGTAGATTTACAGCACGGTTCAGGAAAACTTCCAAGTGTCTCACTTGCCGTGCATTCCTAAGACCAGGCACCAAATACACAAAATACCTGTTAAATGTTTCATATCTTGCTCTGGGAATATAACAGACCATCACCCACTGACTTGAGGAAATAAACAGGGGATATAAGACTATAGCTATCAAACTTCTATCTGCAAAATGTGAAGCATTGTCTCTCAAAGGGACAAAATGTGAAACCCTAAGAGCTTTCATCAATAAGCGCAAAGCATGGTCAAACACTTAATTCATAGTTACAGACTGAGTAATTAGGGGTGTTTGTGGAAGTATGATTAGTCTACAACTGAGGCGAGCTATGACTATGACCACCCCAGCTAGGAACAGTAAGATGGGCAGACAAATATACTGAAAACAAGGCTGAGTCATCAGGTTTGTACACTGATAGTGACAAGTAAGGAGTCATATAACATCCCTGACAGAAAGAAGACAAGAATACAGTCATATATCACCATAAACTCCTTACCTCCAAAAAAGACTATTGTTTGGGGAGAGAGAGAAAGAGGCTAAAGCTGAATGTGAAGTAGTGAATGGAGGAGGAAAGAAGAAATCTGGAGCAACACAGACCAAGGCAGATGCAAAGCTGATATTAATGGCACACTGTGCTCTGACCCTGCAAGGAATGCTAAGAAGTGGAGTCCAGCAAGGCAGGATGTTTTATAATGGGGGTCCAAGACAAATTATTTGTGTTTGTGTGCCTCCGAGAAGAGATGAAGAGTCAAATAGAAAGAAGAGTAGACAAAGATGGCAATGGGGGCTGAGGTAAAGCTATATGATGAATAACTGACAAATGCAAACCTTACAGTGAGGTAAGACTTATTTTGTGAAGAGGGTGGAAGCACTTCTGTGAATATTGGTCCATTGGGTGACAAAATTGGGATTCCCAAAATGGATAAATGTGCCAACTAATATATGTAAAAAAAATATACAGGTGTAACAGAAGAAGTATCCTGTAAGGGTACATGTGAGGAGTATGAACAATGTAAATGTTAGTTTATTACTTTTTGTAGAGAAAATGAGTTATAGCTTAAACAGTCAATCACATTTCTTATTAGCCAAATAGACTAAGTTTACTTAAAATATATATTGTTACTATTGAGTAAAGTATAGTAAAATATATACATCTTTGAAAAGTTTGTTTTTGGAAATTATATTCTATGATTAAGACTTGTGAGACCTATTCTTTTCTAATAAGCTGCACTATCATACAAATGTTTAGTATGGTGGGGGGCACAGTGCATCACACTAGAGTCATGAGCCTGGGAGGAGGGCTAGAGATTGAGGGATAAGGACAGATACCTAGGCAAGTCAGTAATGGTAAAATATGACGTGGGGAACAATAACCAATTGACCATTAAAACAGATGACTGACAGAAACTGTTACCTATCATTCCAGGGAGGTAGAAAAGAAGGAGCAGTGGTGCAGCTCTGGATCATGCCTTAAAATCCTTGGGGCCCATATTTTAAGGAGGACAGTAAGTCAGAGGGGTGGAAGGTTCGGAGTATGAGCAACCCAATAAAGAAAAGTGCATATCAAGTAGAATCAAGAGGAAAAGATACTAGCATGCTTGCAGAAACTAAATGAGAGAGAGAGAGAGAGATGGGTGGAGAGATGTGAAGATGCAAAAGAAAGATTATAGATGAGTAGGGATGGCTTGTGTTCAGGGGAAAGGAAAGAGAAACAGGCATATTAACAAAAGAGGAAGGAGTTTGGTATTGGGAGGAGAGTTACTGAAGTAGTGTGGAAAGGCACGTTTGTAGACAGAGGAATGGTGGTGGGCTCACATTAACAGAAATGGAGAGGAAATAATAGGATGTGTAAAGACACCTGAAATAGCGAGACAGAAGAGGTAAAGTGATATGGGTAGAGAAATTCAATGTATTGTTAGAACAAAGTTTAATCAAAGTGTCAGAAAAGATTAAGCAAATGTATGAAACAGACAGGTGTGCTAGGTACATAGGAGTGAGTATAAAAGTAAGTTAGATTACATAATGTAGTGAAATCTCATACAAGGTGGAGACTATATGGAGAGCAAAAACATTTCTGGGTTCCTATGTTATGTAAAAGGGGTAAAGAGTAACATGAGAGGTGGAGATAAAATGAATGAGTGGATGTGTTTTGATCAGGTGAAGGGATTATAAAAATGGTTAGGGAGGTAGTTTAAAGGAATAAATCAGAAACTGGAGAGGTACGAATTCAGTCGGATTAAATCAAGCCTGCTTGGAGGGCAGAAGTGGTGTCATATAGAGGACATTAAACAGCTGGAATGTGGACAGGATTAAGGAGCTGCAGGAGGAATTAGTGGAGTTAGAACAGGTTCAGTCCAGAGTGGAGCAGAGAGTAGTTGGAGAAATGAATGAAAGTAGATTACTAAGTTATGTGGTCAGCATGGGTGGCTGGAATGGAAACAAGTAAAGCAGGAGGTCACTCACAACAGATAAGAGCAATTTAAGACATTCTGTAAGGAATTGTATGCACACAGAAAATCAGGTGGGACATCGTCTGCAAGATGGGAAGGCAGAACCCAGAGAGAAAGACAATGAAGCAATTGGGGGGTGGCAGTGGCAATTATTAATGTAAGGTATGCAGTGATGGTTTCCTAGGTGATTACACATTGGTAGGAGTGCAGGCAGCTGATTATTTGGAGGAGGAGATGTTGGAATCAATGTGTCAGGAAGAGATAAAGAAAAAGAAGAAGGACCTGGTCAATTACAAACTAATTATCTTCATGCAACAATTATGTGAAAATGATGGCTAGGTTAAATTCATTACTGCAAAGGTAGTGTGAGAGTTGCAAGTGGGTTTTATGAAAGGTCATCCATCTACAGATCACTGTAGACTTAAAGGGTAAAGTAAAGGAGCAGGAAGTACACATGGATATTCAGAAAGTTTGGTTCGGTAATTTGAGAGTTAGACACTAAGACATGTATTGGAGATAGTAGGGATATAAAAGTACTGGAATAGTATAATATGCCAAATGTTCAAGTTGTGCTAAAAAGGTGTTTGTTAGCTAAGGTGATGTTAAGTAAAGGAGTAAAATAGGGATGCCTGCTGTCCCCAAGGACCTTTTGGACACAAAGAAACTGACACAGAACAGATTGATACAAAGTAAGATAAGGAGCAGTATAGCAGCGTTCCCTGATTGCTATTTGGAGGACACAGAAGAGATACTATATCAGTTATTAAAGATTCTTGAGGAGGTTTGGAAAATAATCAGATTTGTTATAACATCACAAGAAATCATTAGTAATAGGGAAGAAAGCGGGTATAGCATCCTATACAACTGTTGTGGTCAAATGTGGGGAGAAATATGAAGAACAACTGCAGTTCTGGCAGGAGGAAACATCAAGAGGAAAAACTGGGAGTTAAAGGACATCATGAAGGGAATTTTGGACAAATGGGCCAGTAGTGTGAACACACCGAGCAGGAAAATCCAAGCAGTAACAGTGATGGTGCTCTCATTATTAATTTACATGTTGAGGCATGTACATATTAAATCTCATTAGTAATTTACATGTTGAGGCATGTACATATTAAATCTCATTAGTAATTTACATGTTGAGGCATGTACATATTAAATCTCATTAGTCATTTACATGTTGAGGCATGTACATATTAAATCTCATTATTAAGTTACATGTTGAGGTATGTACATATTAAATCTCATTATTAATTTACATGTTGAGGCATGTACATATTAAATCTCATTAGTAATTTACATGTTGAGGCATGTACAAATTAAATCTCATTATTAATTTACATGTTGAGGCATGTACATATTAAATCTCATTAGTAATTTACATGTTGAGGCATGTACATATTAAATCTCATTAGTAATTTATGTGTTAATGCATGTACATATTAAATCTCATTATTAAGTTACATGTTGAGGCATGTACATATTAAATCTCATTAGTAATTTATGTGTTGATGCATGTACATATTAAATCTCATTAGTAATTTACATGTTGAGGCATGTACATATTAAATCTCATTAGTAATTTACATGTTGAGGCATGTACAGATTAAATCTCATTATTAATTTACATGTTGAGGCATGTACAGATTAAATCTCATTAGTAATTTACATGTTGAGGCATGTACATATTAAATCTCATTAGTAATTTATGTGTTGAGGCATGTACAGATTAAATCTCATTATTAATTTACATGTTGAGGCATGTACAGATTAAATCTCATTAGTAATTTACATGTTGAGGCATGTACAGATTAAATCTCATTAGTAATTTACATGTTGAGGCATGTACAGATTAAATCTCATTAGTAATTTACATGTTGAGGCATGTACATATTAAATCTCATTAGTAATTTATGTGTTGAGGCATGTACAGATTAAATCTCATTATTAATTTACATGTTGAGGCATGTACAGATTAAATCTCATTAGTAATTTACATGTTGAGGCATGTACAGATTAAATCTCATTAGTAATTTACATGTTGAGGCATGTACAGATTAAATCTCATTAGTAATTTACATGTTGAGGCATGTACAGATTAAATCTCATTAGTAATTTACATGTTGAGGCATGTACATATTAAATCTCATTAGTAATTTACATGTTGAGGCATGTACAGATTAAATCTCATTAGTAATTTACATGTTGAGGCATGTACAGATTAAATCTCATTAGTAATTTACACGTTGAGGCATGTACATATTAAATCTCAGTAATTTACATGTTGAGGCATGTACGGATGAAATCTCATTAGTAATTTACATGTTGAGGCATGTACAGATTAAATCTCAATAGTAATTTACATGTTGAGGCATGTACAGATTAAAACTAACAGCAATATGTGTAAAGGAAATCAAGGAGTATGAATGATCTGTTTGTAGAGTAAGTAGGATAAGTAAGTAATGAGTGTGCAGTTGAAAGACAGATAGGAGGGTGGGGTATGCATCAGTTTTAGTGGCATGATGTAGCAGTGAATGTAAAGCATAGGCTGAAAGTCTTGGAGAAAACATTAGATTGAAGGTCTGGGAGGATGATAGAATCAAGATAAATAGAAATTTTCAAGATGAAATTGAGAGGACCAAAAGGGACTAGATTTTGGGACATACTGAATGAGAGAAAGTAGCAGCAGTGACTATAATGACAGATATGTAAACAAAAAACAGTTGAAGTACATAAATCAAGTGCAAGAATAGGGAGAGAGAGGTCGATGAATCTTTTATGTAAACAAGGGAAAGTTGTGGGATGAGATTAGGTGATTGGTTATTGTATATAGGAGTAATCTGGTGGGTAGATGTGCAGAGAAAAGAAGACAGTCAGAAAGGGAGTAAGGAAAGTGCTAGAAGAAAGGGGTGACTGAGTGATATAGAAAAAGGGTAGGGAAATAGGAATTTGAAAGAGAAATAATATGCTTAAGTACACTTATGGCGAGATGGACAAAGGAAAGTGAGGCATGGGAGTATGATGGACATTGGGCAGAAGCATAAGAGATAAAGTTTGTGAAAGTATCAGGTCAAGAACAGGGACACGAGTTTCTCAGTGAGGAATTTCAATGTGTTGGAGATGCAAGGAAAAAGTGGCAACAACCACATGTGAAGATGTAAAGTGTCACAGAAAAAATGTCAAGCAGTATTGGAAAGGCAGTACAAGAGATGCTAAGAAAACATTGGAGTAGATGACAGGCAGATGGTATGGAGACAGATGTTATTAATGGCATGGCAGTTGAAAAAGGAAACTGCATAGGGAATGAATGCATGACATCTTAGTACTATTAAAAAAAAAAAAGATAGGGAAATAGATAAGGCAAATCACAGTGAGAAAAGGTAATAGTTGGGTAAAAAAATAATGGTGAAATGTGATCCTGTCTTGGAAAGCAAGCAGAAAAGCAAAGCAGAATGGGATGAGAGAGGCAAGACATTACTATTTGAAATGGTAAAGGTCTATAGAGGATAGGAAGATATATATATATATATATATATATATATATATATATATATATACATATATGGAAGCTACTGGAATGGTTGTGTGTTAGGTCAACAGCTGCCTAGTGGATCACATATGGTCGATTAGGCAGATGATCAACAAATGTGTGAGATTACACAATTCTCTTCCTAATTGCCCTCTCGGTCTTACCCACATAATAACCATTACATCCCATACAAACACTCAGATAAACCACACCAGGAGTGTTAAAATTACCTCCTGCTAGTCTAACATATAGCGGGGGTACCCCCACCCACATTTCTGTTGCATTCACCAAATACCTACAATAGTTACATCTACCACATGACCTGGTTCCTCTACTGTCCTTAATTTTGATAGGGTGTTCCAACAAAAATTGTAACACTCCTGGTGTGGTTTACCTGAGTGTTTGTATGGGATGTAATGGTTATTATGTGGGTAAGACTGAGAGGGCAATTAGGAAGAGAATTTATGAGCATTTATATGCTATTAGTACAAAGAATTATAACTATGTCCTTTTTAAGCACACTCTTACTTGCCTGGTGTTTTCTGGCTTCAAATTTGGCATTTTAAAAGTGGTAGTTACAAATGCCGGGAAGGGGGGGGGGGGACTGGTCAAACCAAATTGAGAAGGCTGAGTTGAAGTGGCAACTCAGTTTAAATGCCTGCCAGCCCCCTGGCATGAATGAATATGTATCTGTCAAACCTATTTTGGTTGAAAGGGCTTCAACACTTTAATGAAAGTGTTTTTACATTTTTCATGCAACTAGTTGTTTTTAATGTTTTGTCTTTTTAAGAAAGGGCTGTTTTATTAATCGGTGTAATTATGTAAAGGATGTGAAGTTAAGCACTTTTGGTTGTGATAAAGTCTGAATTGAGACAACCGAAAGCGCTTACCTACTAGATTATTTACTGCTGGGATTTTTGCTTGATCTACTGGATTATTTACTGCTCGGATTTTTGCTCATCATTAAACTTTTTATCTTCATTGGAACACTGGAATACTGATTTGTTTTGTGATTGCTGTGGGATTTTAGCTTCAGGTGTGGTGTTTGTTTTACCATGTGGATGAAACAAGACGTATGAGCCCATGTAATCAGTATCACTTTATACTGATATATGTCACGGAACATTTAATGATGGTAGGTATACACATGTACATGTACCATAGAAAACTAAACACTAATATGCAGGGTCATACACCACATGGCTCCAAATAAAAAGGGCACTTTTAATAAAACACTTAAATGTAAAAATAAATTGAGTGCTTTCATCCTTAAAGAATATGGGACTTCATCAGAGGAACCAACACATCCTAATATAGGATAAACTAGTTAAGTGACAATGCAATTAGTTGAATCAACTACAGCATACATACCAGAATACAAAATGTATAAAATAAAGCTTCACACTAAAAAACATGATAAAAATACTAGTTTGCAAATCAATAAAAACGTGTTCTATTTATAATTTAGCTGCTTTGTACTTTTAAGGGATCTACTTCATATCATCACATACCACAACAGCGAATTACAGAATGTTGAGACCAAATGCCAAGCTCTAATCAGTGAAACTTCACAATGCCAAAAGTTCAGAACATTGAAACACTACTACACATGCACCAGTGCCAGAGTAACTGTCCTGATAGTGTACATTAGTTCAGAGCTATGAGAACAGTGAAATTAAAGGTTTGCCTTTTTTATGATAATTTACCTGCTGTAAGGATTTTTGGTGGATATCACGATACAGTGCAGATCAGGACATTTAGCCTTTTCCCCACTATAGTGCAATCTCAGAGTTGGTATATATAAGTTGCAGGAGTGTGGAGGCTATAGTCCATGACATGGGGGTGTAGAGGGGCTCAGCTCCCCTTGAAAAAACATTGTGTAGTGTATAGTAATCCATTTAGTGGTTATTTTTAATTGTTCGCTAAGATTTGTAAGTGTTTAGGTTGGGGCATGAGTACTAGTGTTTCAATTTTCTGTTTGGGAATAATGTGTATACTGTATTAATAATACATGTTCTGGTAATAAAGTACACCGGCATTGAAAATGTGAAGGGAATAAATTAACTGCATTCCTAATCTACAGGAAATACATTACAACTGCAGTCAGAATTGTGAAGAAATAAAGGTAGTACTGTATAGATTGTGTAATAACAGTTGTCTTCCAATGCCTGCCTTATTTAAAGTGTAGAACAATAAAGATTGTCAGCTGTATACCAATCACTGTGTCATGTCACCCTCAATAAATATGTGTTCTGACAATTGTTGTGTGTATTCTGGGCTGTTGTTCAAGAAATCAAATATTACAGGTGCTGTGAAGTAAACTTGAGTATAACACCATGAAGTGACTGAAGGTTGATCAATAAATAACTGTTATGCTAAAGTGTAGATGTGTAACTGTACTACAAGATAGAATGCAATACGATATTTGTTTTGCACTAAGATCTGAACCTAGAGTAGTACTGTCTAAGGTATTATAGTGTGTTTCTCCCAGGATTGTCTTGTGTTAACCTTTGCATTTCAGCTATATGCATCCATGAACATAGGTACACTGATGCAGGCAAGTATGAAACTGTAATAGCTGTAGACTGCAAATATACCATCTGCAAATGTATATGAGTCAGGT
This sequence comes from Protopterus annectens, assembly GCF_019279795.1. Lineage (NCBI taxonomy): Eukaryota > Metazoa > Chordata > Ceratodontiformes > Protopteridae > Protopterus > Protopterus annectens. Next base: position 1,318,699,252 of record NC_056733.1, read on the forward strand.
AGGCAACCCAGCACCCTGCTATGTTCTGCACAGATCACACATATTGCTATCCACTAGGGGTCAATTGTGTATACCTGCATTCCATGTATTAATGTGCAGTTCACCTACTATATCTGTCATGCATGAATCTTATGCATGTATGTTCAACTGTCACTGCAGTCTTGTGTGACACTACCTATGTTACCAAGTCAGACTTTGTCACCAGGTGAGCTTTAGGTACATTTCACTCAATTGACACATAGCAGTAGCCCAGTAGCTCAGTGTGATAAGCAATATATATGTTGCTCATTTTGCCACACACAGACTGGGGTTTGAATCCAGAGACAGGTACTATATTTATAGTAACAGACAAGTAGTAATGACTGTTTATAGAAACAATCATGTATTGTTAACAGATAGTCTCCCCACAGGACTTACAGGTAAATAAATGTCTGTAGTAGCTGTATGAAGGATTTACTAATGTCTGTGTCCAGATGTACTAGTTGGTAAACAGCATTGCTCAGCAAGGTGATAAGACTCCATTAAATAAAATGACATGAAGTACACAACTATTCCAAGTTAATAAGACATATTATATGGTCTATTGTTGGCACAGCTGTATGGCAGGTGCGTCTGTTAATGTCTGCTGATAGTCTAACCCCATGCCTGCCAGTGATGGCAGGATAAGTGTAAACTCTCTGTACTATGCATGATACATGTCTCTCAAGTGTCATGCTGTCATGGATAGTGATCACTGCTGCCAAAAACATTGGACACAGATATAAACCCAGTTGAAGTATGCCAGTAGCACACTCACACAACATCAGTGCAGAGTACATCTTGGTAGCCATATATGTTCCCCTGATATGTAATAGTCCCCTGTAGTTTTACCTGTAGGTGTTACAGCTTGGCCCATACCATCCCATGTGGATAGCTTGAGAGGTATGTACATGGTACAGAAGCTACAGGGCACTTGTAGACATAAAGTAAGGGAAAACCTGTAGAGTAATGAACAGTACTGTTGTGAAGGAATACCATATACAGTTGGAAATGGAATGTCTTTCTCTCCCACCACCCCTTATCTGCATCACAACTTATTATTCTTATACAACAGGTATAGTCCCATTTACACATATGTTGTTCTCAAAACCTAATGTTGGGCCTTGTGTTTTATTATTCCTTATATATTACAATGGTTGCATACTAACATACCTTGTTGAAATATCAATGTTGTTGGCCTTTTGCCATAACTGTTACTGGCATGCTGTTATAATAATGACTGTTATTCCATTTATGCCTGTGTTCTGTATGCTATGCAATTCCATTTTTCTGGGTTAATTGGAACACCCATGCTTGCTGTTATAACTAACGTTGAAATGTTTTGTTTATGACTAACTAATACACTTTGACAAACCTCAATACTATAAGATGATTGGGGTTGGTCAGTTCAAGTGGATCCACCTATCCTACCTCATCTGACCATGGCACCGGGTCCCAGCACATCTGGGACCCAACCTGGAGCTGCCCCTCTGCTGGTCCTGTCTGCTGATCCTGCACCACCCACATGTGCAACCGCCTCAGGGGACAGGGCCCGCCCTCTCAGGTGTGGGTGCAGAAAAGGACTGGTCACCTGCAACAATTTCCAAGTATGGTGCACAGGGTTAGCAAGCATGATTTGGATGATCGACTGTGCCAGATCGAGTGCAGACTGGTGCATCTGGAGGGGTAGGCCTGCCCCGGCATCCAGTCCTTAGCACAGCCACCTTTAGAGCCATGAAGGAGCAGTGGTGACTGCCCATGGGTGGGGAGCTTAGTCTCAATGTTGCCATCTGGGGGCCCTTGGTCCTCTGATTCCCAAACACTATTCCCGTTCAAGGTGTTTACCCCCCATCATGTGTCATACACTGCCCATGTCTGCTGTCATGTCTGTCTTTGTCTGCAAACACAACCTGTCCTACCAAACTTACCTACCCAAACATACCTACAACCCTTCTCCAACATTCCACTCTCTCCTTCAAATAAAATGGCATCTGTCCCACAAAGAAAAATATCACCCTATACATAGCTCTCCATTTCACTCCCACATACACTGCCATTAATCAATCATCCAGCAATTAATCAACAAAGTTATGTCACCTACACCCCTCTCTGTGGGATGTGTGGCTCCAAATTCCAAATTGCCCTCAATATGCACAGCTGTTGCCGTACAAGAAATGGAGAGCTATTGTCCTTTCCTACACCCATCCTGCACATCCCTGCCTGTCTTTCATATTGTTTTTCCCCCTGCTTGCCCCCATTTCACCATTTTCCTATCACCCCTTTTTTCTTTTCTTTTTTTGGAAATAGTGCAGGTTTAAACTGGACTAGGTGCCACTTGGCACCACAGCTTATTGTGCAAACCTACACAAACCCACTTAAAGCTGCTTAAATCTGCTTTAATCACCTTATCTGATTCTGATACTGTTATGTACATCAGTAAAACATTTACCCCTGCCAAGTCTTGATCACAGGACCCTCTGAACTACAGCATTGTTTAACTTAATAAACCAACTGAACTCTGGAGAAAAGCTAGTGTTTCTATAAATATATCATTCATTACACTACTGTCACATCAGCGAAAATATACATCCTTGCCAAGTATTATATCCAGAACCATGTTAACTACAGCATAGTGCATTAGCCCACTCGGCCAACTCAGTTCTGGGGAACAGTTAGTGTTTATATAAATATATCATGCATCACAGTGATGTCACATCAGCAAAAATATTCACCCCTGCCAACTATTGAACTCAGCACCCTGTCAACTACAGTATAGGGCATTAGCCCACTAGGCCACTGAGCTGTGAATAAAAGCTTGTGTTTTTATAAAGATATCCTGATTGCCAGTGACATGCTACTTCTACATATAATGGGATAAATGACAGCATACTTGGGCCTGTGATGCAGACACTGAACCAGTACACAGCCATATATATATTGACTGATGTATGTGAGGCCTGTGATATCAGGTAGAGCTGACAACTGCACAGATTGTTGCAGAATGTCCACAGTTGTGCCACCTACTTATGGCATGGTTGTCATAAAACCTATTCTGTGTGCTAAAGTACTAGCAAGTCAGTGCAGATTGAGGTTACAAAATCAGGACAGACAGGTCAGTGTCAGACGTCATACTCATCCAAACACACATGTTCATGCAAATCATGTGTAACACACTGTATGCATGCACATATGTCTTGTAACTACACCTGACATAATAATGACTCAGTAGCTCTATCTGTGACATTCCTAGCATGTGTGACATCTGGACACACACAGTCCTGGCCCACAGTCCAGTCTATTGCATGACAACTACATGCTTGTCAATACAACATAGAAATAACTGAGCCCTGAATGTACAGCAGAACTAGTTGCTGCTACCACTGTTACTGCCACCCACACTAGCAGGTCAAAGGCTTGTAGGGTGGGACACATGTCTCAAATATGAATACATGTCCTAAATGCCACCTACCACTCTCTGGATGGCACTATTACTTAACATACATACCAGCGGCCTCACCTGGACTGTTATGAGTATCCTCACCCTGGCTATGCTGTGACAACAGAGCTGACACTGCTCCCTCACTCACATATACAGCGTGCTGTCACATAATGTGTTCACAATCCTCAGTATGACTCCAGGCCAGAATACAGCAGCTGCAGCCTACTATACATGCAGCAGTATGTTCGGCTACCTGCTACAGACCTAACATACCTCCCAAACACCTAGAACAAGCCATACACACAACACCGATACCTAAAGGGTTTGGGGGAATGGTCAAGTGACAGTGACATGTGTCACAATCTCCCCCTATAAACATACACAGCTGATAGACCAGCATCAACTGCGGCAGCATGCACATTCAGATAAAAATAATGTATGACACTCACATCTGCCTGTCTCCTTACTGACCCCAGCACACATTGTTAAACAGTAAACTGCTACAGAATCAGAAAGTCTGTTAGCAATGGGCACACACAGCATGCAAAACTGTGGACATACCACATCAATCCAAACAGTGGACAGTATTCCTACCTACCCTCTGTGATGCTGTAGCTCCACCCCTCTATAATGTCCTACTCACAGGGCAGGAAAAGGGCCAAAGACTGCATGAAGGCCTTCATTATAGCACTGTGTTGTCAAGCCATTGGCTAATGAAAATGCAATCCAGCTGCTCTGGATGCTATTAGCAAGTGTGAGTCACAAAGTGATGTACAGGCAATCGTGTCTTCATGAGCATTATCTACAAAAGGCAAGTTGCTGCCTGTGGTAAACATATCTGTGACTTTCTTCATGAAGACAGACTGCGATTCCCTAGGAAATCTACCACTGGATTTCTGCTCACAAAGGAGTACAGCACTATACAGACTATGCCATAGAATTCCCCATGTAACAGAATGCAGAATGAGGGATGCAGTTATGGAAAATAGGAATTCCAACAGTAGGTCTCAACAACATATCTTGGAATGACATATTGCTGTTAGTCAGCTATCAAGCACCTACAGTCTTCCCTTTTGACTCTGTCTGCAGAGACATAGATCACAGTTCTGACCCCTGAGTCCTTCCCAGCAATGGTCAGCTCACGTATGAATGCTACTGGATAGTCTGTTGTACAATAGTGACGGTAATTACTGGTGGATACAGCTGGCATATCACATCATGCACTGTCAGTGAGCTCCTCTCAGTCTGTGAATGTTGTACAGGCATAGTTCATCTGTGGTCTAGGTGCCCCTGACTGTTACTGATGTACTCTGTCTAGGGCACTGTGTACTCCACACCAGTATCTCATTGCCTGACAGCTATGGCTAGCATACATGGTGATCCCCTGCAGCAGGACAACAGGTTATAGGCAACAGTAGTGGGGCACACAGGCTCCACCTCAGCAACAGTGTGTACATATTGAGCATATAATGTAATGGAATGAATACAGTACCAGACATTATAGGTTCATAGGTAGGTACTAGGGTATCTGCCCTGGGGCAGATACCCTACCCATAGGTAGGTACTAGGGTATCTGCCCTGGGGCCTATATAAGCCTAGCCAAAAAGGTTCCCTGGCTTTTGCCACCCAAGAAAATTATTTTCCTGTGCCCCTGTCAAGCTGTGCCCAGAAGTGATCCCCAGGGTGAATTTTCTACTTCTCATCCAGTCGTCAAGATTTTTCTTAAAGAGGGCCAATGAGGAGCTTTGCTTAACATGACTGGGTAGTTGTACTGTACCAGTACTGTGTTCTGAGGAGTCTGCCATGGCACAGACACATTCCCCACAGTCTAGGTACAACCATTACATATTGTCCAACTGGTTTGCAGTAATCTACATTTGTCTGGCAGGGGGTCCACATATATCAGGCACATGTGCACATTCCACAAACATATGTGTACTACAGATGTCGGACACCTATGAGGAGAAACCCTACACCACATTTGCACTGCTCTCAGGTATTGCGTATCACACATGTTGCTGGATTGTCCACATACAGTTGTAGTACCGTCACTTATTTGTCAGATGGTGGCTGCATGACATGGTACTGTAACATTGCCCATAGGGGACACACCACAGTAACTGGCAGTGATGGGTGTGGACACATAGAAACACAGTCTGTCACAGCACAAAGGCCATAACTGGTATACCTAGGATCATACAAGGTTACTAGGCTATGGGTCCTGAGCTCCTATAAGCCTAGCCCAGATGTTAGCCCATGTGTATGCAAGGCAGCACCTGATGCCTCACTCCTACAGGGACACAGGTGGTATCACAAGGGTGTCTGCGCTGTTAACCATCCAGTTATCCAGGTTCTGCTTGAAAAGGTGTAAATAGGTACCCTGCCTGATGTGGAAATGGTGTCCATTCCACAGCAGGCTGAGTGTGTGGGACACACATCTGAGCCACCAACAAGCCCAGTTGATGTCACACACCAGGTTGAGGGCGTGTGTGTGGGTTAACAGAGTGGAACTACAGTTGCACTTGTGCAACAGTCCCAACAATGTGGAGTCCGTGATTGCCTTATATGACAGAGGTCACCTCTGAGGAGTATGTATGACACTGGGCAGATGTATGAGCTTATAGCATATGTGTGTATGGTAGATGTTTGAGGCTCTGGTATTCCCTGGTGGGGAACCTCTGTGATGTCCCCAGCTGCTGCATGTGCTGTGTCAGGTGAATGATGAACGGGGCACTATACTCAATAATGGGCTTTATTGGGAGAATACAGGGATGTTATGACCCCATGTCCCTGGATGACATACCCTTATGTATTAGGTGGGCTATGTAGAAGGTTTACCTTACAACGGAATCAACATGGTGGTGAAATGTCATGTTGCCATCAACCTGTGTGCACAGATCCCTCACTACCGATTGCGAGCCTTGGATGTTGTTAGTACTGTGGTAATAGGATCTATGTCAGATAAAAGTTTATCTTAGAGAATGCTCTAATTATCGAAAATCCCAGACCTCGAACTCTCTATTGTGGGGGGGGGCTGTGCCCCACCCCCCACTAAATATATATATATATATATATATATATATATATATATATATATATATATATATATATATATATATATATATATATACCAACTCTGAGATCGCACTACAGTGAGGAAAGGGCAAATATTTTGATCTTCACTGTACTGCGATCTCACAAAACACATATCGAGGTCCAGGATTTTTGATTATTAGGGCATTCGCTAAGATAACCTTTCATTCTTCTAATATAAACTCTGATAATATATGGGGACATCAGTCTCCCCAAAGGGGTTGACACTGCATTTCCTGGTATGTAGCCTGAGGCCATGTTTCTGGCACCCGTCATGTGTCTGAGTGAGACCCTCCTTGGCAGGTGTCCACATCACTAGGGAATCTGGTGACAGCACACAACATGCAGTCATCTGCAAGCATAGTTGCCCATAGACCAATGGCTGTTCATTGCACCTCAGAAGTGTACATCACACATAACAGAGGCCCAAGCACAGAACATCAGGTGGTACCACTAGTTATGGGTCAACCGCTTGAGGTAGATTCTCCTATTTGGAGTAGGTGAGTCATGTCAGCGTGCCAGTGTGCTATCCCTCTGGTAATATATGGTGTGATGCATAAGTGGGAGAGTATATCTGTTATGGCCAAGTGGGTTATGCTGCCAAAGTCTTTGTCCAGGTCAAGGTAGGCAGTGTGCACTCTCACTTCCCCTCCATGGCTTTGGTAACTGTGTCAAAGAGGTCAACTGAGTGTAACAGACATGATCTCTTCCTTGACAAAGCCTAACTGGGCGTGATGAAATGTGTGCAGGCTCCCAATGTCCCTGTTAATGAGGTTCACTATAAATTGTGCTCTGGCCTTCAAATCAGCCTAGTTAGGCTGATGGGTGTATAATGTGACAGACTAGTGGATGCCCCACCTTAGTGTAAAGGGGTGATAATGTTATCCTTCACATGGCTGGGACAAAGGAGTAGGTAGTTAGGCCTCCTTTGAATACAGTGCCTTATGGTGTTGCAAGGTCATGCTTGGGGTCATGTAGGATGGATCCTGTGATGAGATAGGCTCCCATGGCGGATGCATACCATGACTTTTACATGGCAGTGTTGACCTGTTCCCTACATATTACTTAGTTTTTTTAAGCTTGAATTATCTTCTGCTCCTCCTTTCTCCCTTTCCACTTTACCAATACAAAAAAAAAAAAAAACTTTGCTAGAATCTCCGTGTTCTGACTGAGTATGTTTTTTGGCACTTTTTAACTGTTCAGAGTTGAATAAAACAATAATTGAATTCAGTTCAGAATGCATTGTGAATAAATTGCATTATTTAAACTGTATTTGCTTTAATACTGCTACACACTCAAGTGTGCTAGTTTGTACTGCACTTGAATTGTTCTTAGTGCTGTTTTAGCTGCTTTTGTGGAAAAAAAAATCTAAGCTTTTTTCCTACCTTTCCTATAACTAGTCTAGTCCAGATACAGATTTGCTGTATCCAGGACTGTATGTAAGCTTCTGTGCCCCCCAAGCCTTTCTGAGTTGGAGGGAAGCCTTTTAGTTATCAGTGAGAGTGGTAAGCACTAGGTAGCTTATCTACCACAAGAGGGGTGATTTCTGGTCCAGAAATTGTAGTTTATTGGCTGTTTGGACAGTTTTTAGTTTAAAAGCCCACATTTGCACTTGTTTCCCACCTTCCCTGTAACTAGTCTAGTCCAGATACAGATTTGCTGTATCCTGGACTGTTTGTAAGCTTCTGAGCCCCCCATGCCATTCTGTCTTGGAGGGAAGCCTCGAGCTTATCAGTGAGGTTCTCTATAAACTGTGCTATGGCCTACAAATCAGCCTAGTTAGGCTGATGGATGTATAATGTGACAGACTGGTGGACGCCCCACCTTAGTGTAAAGGGGTGATAATGTTATCCTTCACATGGCTGGGACAAAGGCGGTAGGTAGTCAGGCCTCCTTTGAATACAGTGCCTTATGGTGTTGCTGAGGCTCTCAATAAAAATCTACCCAAACAGCAGAGACCTCCAAGGCAGAAATGCACTTGACCAGCACAAGAGGAGTGGTTTCTGGCCCAGAAATTGTAGTTTATTGGCCATTTGGGCAGTTTTTCCATCTCTTTCAACTTTCTGGTTTAAAAGCCCATATTTGCACTTGCTTCCCACCTTTCCTGTAACTAGTCTAGTCCAGATACAGATTTGCTGTATCCAGGATTGTTTGTAAGCTTCTGAGCAGTGCCAAAGTCTGCTCTTCAATTTTTCCCTTAGATCTTCTAGGTCTCTCCTCTCCTGAACCTTTACTAGCTTATTATTCTAGCACTTTACCAGACTTCTTGTAGCAATTATTGTAGCACACAAAAGTTCTACCAGCACTAAATGTTCTACAAAGAAAAAACTCCAGTACTTATTATTAATGCCCACCCCACCAGGCATGTCTAAAGGTCAGTTCCCTGTGCTTTCTCCTATTAACCTGGTGAACGTGGGCATCCTGAGGCAATGTAGCAACTGCCTTATGTACACTGACAACCCTCTCCTCTTACCTCTCAACACTCAGACTTGTGAGAGATGCACTTATATATCCAAATTGGAAGCCCTGCACTCTCCAGCCAAGACCAGAATAGCTGGTCAAGAAGAGAAGGTCAACTCTTGCACCACACCACATGGAACACATAGCCTTCAAGAACACACACCAGCACTGCCTTCACATAAAAACACAAACCCACACACCCACCTTCGCTAAGGCTCTCAATAAAAATCTACCCAAACAGCAGAGATCTCCAAGGCAGAAATACACTCAACCAGCACAACACAACACTAATCATGAGAAACATGACTCTCCTAAACAGTGTGCCACTTAACCAAAATCCCTAAGGCAAAACAGCATGCCCAACACACTGGTCATAGGTGACTCGATAGTGAGGCACACTGATGTCCCATTCACTAGGTTGAATAAGGAGAAAGTAACAGTCACCTGCCTTTTAGGCACCAGGATCCACCACATAATTCATGCATTCAAGTCCCTCAACAACAGGTGCAAATATGACTCTGTCATTGTACATATGGGTGTGAATGACCTGATACATACCTCCCTGGACTACATGAAAAGAGACATGGATGAGCTCCAGAATGATACCACAGTACAAGCAGAAAATGATTGATTTCAACAATTGACTAAGTTTCTGGTGCCATTCTAAGGGGATCCAGTATCTGTCTGCCTGGGATGATATGATTGACAGACCTAGATGCTTTGCCAGAGATGGCCTGCATCTGTCTCCCCTGGGCTTCCAGATACTGGCTACAGCTCTTACTACCCCTATAGTGCCTTTTTTAGGTGGTGTTCCAAAGACCAAACTACCACTGTAACAGCTACAAACAAATGTAATCTGAGGGTCATGCTGCTAAACACTAGAAGTCTAAATCTCAAAATGCACTTGCTAGAAGCACTCCTTAAAATGGAGAACACTGACATTTGTGCCGTAACAGAGACCTGGTTCAATGCAGCAGAAAGCACCCCTGTACTACCAGGCAATAACTCATTCCACACCTTTCAGCCCCAGAACTTGAACCGAAGTTCCAAAGGTGGTGGTGTTTCCATATTCATAAAGGATACACAACCCTCCAGACTGGTAGCCCAACATAACGCATCTGAGATGCTTCAGGTGCAGCTAACATTGGGTAAAACAGTGATTCTGGTCATAGCCTGCTATAGGCCCCAACCATGACCCAGGAATCACACTTCATGTTCCTAAGCACCCTGGAGAATATGTGGGTCCAACCTAACACTCTCATACTGGGCGACTTCAACTACTCCTCCATTAACTGGGAAAACTACTCATGTACCAATACACTTGCCCAACATTTCCTGGAATTCATTAATTCCAATGCCCTGGAGAAGCTTGTTCTTATCCCCACTAAAGGTAGCAACATCCTTGACCTGGTCATTACTAACATGGGCAACCATTGCCCTACACCAATAGTCAACTCTTCTCTGGTTAGATCCAACCACAAACTAATCACCTTGGAAATCCACATCCCTCCCACCCCCCGCAAAGGTAACCACCATGAAAAACTTCCCCAAAGCTAACTTTGGGCCCCTAAAAACAGAGGTGGCTAACTTCATGGCACCCATGCAAATGGAGAATAGTTGCATGACCGCCGAATCATACACCAATGCACTGTACGAACATGCACACAAATGTATGGATCTCGCCATACCCAAAAGAACCAAGACACTTTCCTCCAAAAAAAGGAAGCCAATCTGGTGGTTTCCTGCCATAAACAAACTCTACAACAGAAGGAGGAAACTGATGTGGAATAAGGTGAAGTCCCAAGACTGGAAAAACTCCCGTATCAGCCTCAACAAAAAGTTGAGATCCCTCATCAAATCCTTTAAAGCTAGCTATGAAAACAGAATTGCAGCAGACAGTAAAGACAACCACAAGGCCTTCAATAGTTATGTAAATAATTTCCACAGCAATACCCAGATTTGTTCTGAGCTACTGCACAATGGTACCTCCTATACTGAGCCAACAGATATTGCCAATATACTGGCTGACAGATTCAGTGCCAGCTTTACCCCTCTCCCCTCCAAAGGATAAGTCACATTACCAGCAGATTGCCAGGCACCCAGTATTACTGCTGCACAGATTAAAACAACACTGTCCAAGGCCAAGAACACAGCTTCTATGGGACCTGACAATATCCCTGGCTGTGTTCTACATGAAGTACAGAGTGAACTGGCACCTCACCTGTGTGCCCTGTTCAATCATAGCCTCACCTCAAGCTTTGTCCCTACCGAATGGTGTACTGCTACAGTCATCCCTCTCCACAAAGAAGGAATGACTACAGACCCTGGGAACTATCGCCCCATTAGCCTGATGAGTCTGATATGCAAAGCTATAGAACGCATCATCATGGACTAATGAACAAGGATATTGGGAATCTCCAAACTCTGGATCCCACACAGTTTGGTTTTGTGAAGGGTAGATCATGCCTGCTCAACTTGGTCAACTTCTTTGAGTCAGTCACCAGAGCTGTAGATGAAGGCAAGGTGGTTCATACAGTCTACCTTGATCTGGCCAAGGCCTTTCATACTATTCCCCACTCAAGAATAATAGAAAAAACTTACTAAGCTAGGCATCAACTCCTATATCACTAGGTGGGTTGCAAACTGGCTCACAGGTAGAACCCACAGTGTAAAAGTAGCTGACTTCAAGTCAGACTGCCAACCAGTCACGAGTGGAGTCCCAAAGGGTTCAGTTCTGGGTCCTCTCCCATTTTGTATCTACTTCTCTGAAGCCCAGGCCAACACAAAGGGACTCTGGCTGACAAAGTTTGTAGACGATTGCAAGTTGGGAGCTATTATTATCTCCCCAAGTGATGTTGACATCCTACAGAAAGGCCTCACTGAGACCAAAGACTGGTGTCAGAACCATGGCCTTAAGCTCAATGCCAAAAAATGTGTTATCATCCCCTTTGGCAAAAACTCAGTTCCCATAAATGACCATATCGATGGTAGTCCGCTGGATACAGAAGGTGTTATAAGAGATCTGGGAACACAGGTTGACAGCAACCTCTCTTTTGACCACCACATTGCCACTGTGATCAGAAAGTCCTTTTATGTGGCACATCTCATTACTAAGGGTTTTGCAGCCAGGAAGAAAGAAGTCATTGTCTCTCTCTACTCTTCCCTCATTATGCCAATCATTGAGTACAATGCCCCATTTGATATGTACCTCAATAATCACCTGCAACAACCACAGAGGCTGTAAAAGTACATCACAAAGAGGATCCTAGGCCTTAAACATTTGTCCTATATGGACAGACTTAAAAAACTCCAATTATTCTCTGTCTCATATCACCTACTTAGAGGTGATCTCTGCTTGACTTACAAAGCCATGTCTGACCCAGCACTGTTAGAAATGCTACATCTAAAGAAATCCCAATCCCTCAGCACCACATGCTCCAGAGACCTCAGCCTCATTACCACAATCAACAAAACATGCTGGATGGACAGGTTCATAACCCAGAGACTGCCCATGCTATGATGCTATGGAATAGTCTTCCTATACATATCAAGAAGAGCACCTCACTGGCCCTCTTCAAGAGAAACCTTGATGAGTGGATGGGAAATAGAAAATTCACCCCAGGGATCACTCCAGTGGCTTTACTCAACAGAGGCACTGGGAACTAAGGCTGGGGTTTCACGATGCCAGGGTAATCCTATGGGCTAGGCTTATAAATGCTTCAGGGCCATTAGCCTAGTACACACCTATGAACCTATATAGGAGAAGGAGGCAGGTACTGGGGATGTACTGATGTACTGATGGGGGGACATGGGGTGAAGCCTACACTGACTCTGCCAGGCATCAAGTATGCTCGATCTAAAGCACTGGTATAGCTGGTGTCCTTGTCCACCATAAGTGAGCAGATTCAAGTGCTTCCTCTGATGTTGCAGACATATGTGTAGAAGGGGAGATGATTGTCTGTAGTGGATGTTGACAACTTGAGCTCTGTATTTGCTGTGCAGGTTCCCAGGAGTGATCCCGTTCACTTATTCACACTAAGGAGACATTGCTCCAAAATGGGCACCTGCTCCTACTTTGTCTCAGATGGCAGTATGTCATCTCTGTTGTAGACACTATTTCTTGCAGATGTCCACCAGACAGGTATACGTATCCTTGCAGATGATGATGTCCTGTCAGGTATACTTGACTCCATGCATCTATACAAATGCACGTATAGCACTTGTGTCTATGTGTGGATATTGACGCCTGCTCCTACAGAGGGACTGGGAGCTGTGAAGCTGTGTATACCACCCCACATGAGGCTGTATTCCATGTTGGAGGTGTATGTATGCCTGACCCTAGCTAGATGGGTATTGTGATAGATGGCGACTGCAAACATGACCACATGATGGTTGCTTTGTCACAGCAGAAGACACTGTAGGGATGCTGCAGTGGTAAGACGTTTTGTGTACTATCAACTCCAAAACACCTTCACCTCATGTGGGGGTAGCCCTAGCTGTGCTGAGGTGTTTTTAATTCCATTGTTGATGGGTCTCTGGCCATTTTTGTGCTGGCATGCGTGCATCTTCCAATGTATGTTTGGGTCATTTAAGTAACCCAGGATCAGGGTAAGGACCCAAATCCTAATATAGTTAATGAGGTCCTTATAGGCAGAATGGGCTTCCTGGTCAAATGTGGTGTCCAGTAGCTAGCTATGATTTGAATAGGTATGTTGCCAATGGTGAAGCAGTGTCCCCTGTGCATCTTACTGCCTGTACAGCATGGAGGTGTGTATGTGTTTCATATAGTGAAACCCCATGTCCCATGGCATTACCACCCACATTTTGGGGTCTGACTGTATGATAGGGTGGTTGACCAAGTAGGGCTGAGGTTCTCTCTACAGCTTTGTGCCATGTGTCTATGACTGCACAGATGTCAGCATTTCTCAGGGTTAAAAATGCTTGCACTCAGGGCAGAGTCATGAGTAGACTTCGAGCATTTAGCAGCATGGCCTTCAATGTATTTTTGTGCTGACAGTTGTATGTTAGTAGTGATAACCTCACCACTTTTCCTAATGAAAGCACTATGGGGGTGTAAAAACCCATTGCCAGACGCGTGAAGGCCAGTTGAGACAGATGAAGGCCATCTCTGGCAAAGCATCATGGTCTGTTGACCATATCATCCTAGGCTCTCAGGTACTGGAACACCTTGGAATATCACAAGATAATAGGCCATATGTTAAGGTCAATCATTTCCTGACTGTATTGTGGCATCAGTCTGGGTGACAGCAGATTGCTGCATAAGGCTAGGGATATACCTGCCTGGGTGACATAATCAGCATGCTCACTCATGTCTCACTGCATATAGTCCAGGGAGGTACATCTCAGTTCAGGCATGCCAACATGGACTGTGACAGACTCATGGCAGTACCTGTTGGTGAGAGACAGCAGTGCATATGTCATATGGCAGATTCTGTCACCTGACACACAAGTAACTGTGACCATCCACACATACAGCCTGGTGAAAGACATATCAGTGTGTCTCACAGTGGAGTTTCCTATGTGTAATATGTTTGCTATTTGGTGATGCCTTCATGGCTGTAGGACACAGGTGTGTGGCTATGTGTGGCATGTGCTTTGTAAGGCTGTGGTGTTCATATGTGCCTTTGCCTTGGAGGTCTCCTTTGTTGTTGGATGTGTATGTTGAGGATCTCTGCATATGTGTGTGTGTGTAGGTGTGGGTGGTGTGTGAGGTGTACTGATTGTGTTGACAACCTGTTCGGGGACAGAAATGCAAGTTTGACAGGGAGAGAGAATGGACTGTAGGTTCCTAATGTCATTGCATTACTCATACAGTGTGTTCCATGGTGGTGTTTGTAGATGGTTGTCCATCTGTGTACATGAGCCAGTTGCTAAACTGTGCCAGGATGCCCATATCAACCAGACTGGCAGGGGAAACTGTAGGACATTGTCCAGCCATATATTCCAGAATCTGAGGGAGGAAGGCCAGGGAGACCTAAGGGGTGGGCCTACAGCACAGGTGCTTACTACAACAGTAGGAGGCTGACACCACTGCATACAATGTAGACAGGTTATGAACAAGCAGTAATAGGTGCAACAGGAAGCTGTATTAGAACACCTTATAAGACATGCAGCAAGTAGCAGGAAACATGAAGATCAGGAGGGCAATGCATGATGTATTGTCACTATGTTGCTGATAGCCACATACATACTGTGATGATAGATGGTGGGGTATGATGTGAGAGTTAGTGGTGGATAGTGCTGGCAAATATGGATGTGCAGGGTGTGGACATAATGGTGAGCAATGTATGTGGTCCTGCGACATGTTTCTCTATTCATGTCTTTCAGGAGGGATGTACCACCATAGGAATCCACCTTTTTCAGAAGCAGAGACTGACGCCATAACTGATGCCCTGAGACTCCATCACCAGGTCCTGATGTCAAGGAGTCATCATAACCAGCAAGAATGAGCTACACTGTGGGAAGACCTCATGACATTAGTTAATCAGGTGGGCCAGCACGAAAGGAGCTATGAGCAGGTCCGACACTGGACCACTGATATGATGAATCATGCATAGCAAAGGGCCACAGCTGTGGCCAGGAACTGTGCTGGCACCAGTGGAGGGCCTGCTACACAACAACCACTCTTGGCCACAGAGGAGTTCCTGGCAAACCTGGGTTCAGGTTCATGTTCAATTACACCAGTTGTCACAGAGGTGGGTGGCACAGCCTCCTCAGCAGAGGAACATCCAGGTAAGCTTACAGTTGTTATCACATTAATACTGTAGCATTCATAGTGGCAGCCTCTGCATACCTGTACACATATGTCAGGTCAATCTGCATTTGTGAGTTTGGGGTTGTAATGCGCATATTGTGAAAGTCAGCAAATGTGGGCATTATCACAGTTTGTACTGAATATGTTGATATATGCACATATTATCCGGTACCGATGCTACATTTGTATCTGCTGATAATACCTCTCCCCCCACAAATCCATAGGTGCCTGTGGTGTGGTCAGGGTCCATTATTCTGTTGCCAATGAGTTTGAAACTGTTTTGTTATGGCTCATCTATACCCTAGGCATGTTAAGGGTTGCCAGTTTGCCATGGACACAACTGTTAAGCTTAGCCATATTGCAATATGTGCATGTTCACTGTAGAGGGGTGCACTGCAGTGCATTACATTGGTAATCACAGAAAGCATATTTGCAGGAGCTGTAACATATTAGCATGTATTTTTGTGATGGTGTAGGCAATCTGCTATAAAAGGGTGCATTACTATTGTGGAAACAGGTGCACTGTGTTATAGGTTACGGTCCATCACATACACTGACATGTAATTTATCTCACAGGTGTATAGTACTAGCAACATTAACTGGATGCAGCTACACTCCATGTTATTAAGGGCCTGTCTTGTGTATGTCTGTGTGTCTGTTGTGATCTGCATGTGTGTTGTGCATGGCATCAATCATAAGGTGCGGTCTGTCTGATGCATTTGTGGCACCTCACCTGTATGTGTGTGTGTGTGTGTGTGTGTGTGTGTGTGTGTGTGTACATCAGCAGACATTATAGTGCAGGGATTAAGTGTAGTCATGTTGTCTTCACCTCATAGGTGACCATGGTGGTTGGAGTGTGTCCCCCTCACAACCTGATGTCAGTCTCTCATCGGACTCTGATGATGATAATGGCCATAGTGATGCACAGATGGGGTTGTTGGGGGCTGAATCTGTCCAATTGTTAACATCCCAATTCCTTCCTCAATGTCCCTGCACACAGTCAGTATGCCCACACATACCCAGTCCACAGCAGCCACAGATATTGGGCACTCAGGGGATGGTGGCATTGAACAGGAGAGTGTGGCAACTTTGGCATCTGTGACTGTAGACACTAGCCATAGCCAGACAAGGTCCCACACAGGCAGATTGACAGGGGTGCTCAAAGGATGACGGCCGTCCATCCAGCACCTGTCAGAGGTGACACAGCACTTGTCACCTGACTCATGTTTCGGTCCGTCATGGAGGCACAGGCATGTTGTGAACAGTACACCAGACAGATACTCAGGGTCATGGATGTTACACTGCCTGGCATGCATGACTCCATTCATGGCATTTATGATGCCTTACGTGATTTTGCTGATGTAATGGATAGACGGTGAGGTGAGACAGCATCAGTCATTAACTGTGCAATGTCTGTGCTTGAAAATGTGGTGGGAGTAGGGCATCGGACACATGGATGTAGGTCAGCAACAATATCAGCTGAGAGCCCACATGGCCATGCACAGTCACACTCCCATAGTGGCAGTAGCACCAACACTACTGAAGGGAGGGTTCTGTCCACACCACAAGATAGCGGCCATGGGCACAATGGTCCTGGGTGGCCCCATGAGGGACACAGAACACAGACCCAGCAGACACCAGTCAACATCAGCAAGAAGTACCACATCTGTCCTGGGCATGGTGGTGCCAGTGCCACTCCTGGTGGAACCAGTTCCAGTGCTTATGGCCGGAGATGGTGAACTGTACATTCTGCCATGCATGGTCCACAGCTTTCCAACATACCCTCATGTAGGACTGGCATATGGCTTGACTGTGTACATGCACACACTCACATATCACTGTCACATGCAGGTCACCACCAGACACACACAGCTCGTCTCCATGACCCAGCTCACCAGCACCACTCCAGACACACAAACATGATGTCAACTGTATGACACAGCCTATGTCTTTGGCAACCCCACACCACACCCTGTGCATGTGATGATACCTGTGCCTTATCCCTGTCATCCACACCATCGATGCAGGGACATGCTAATATGTGTCTGATGCACAGATGAATGTATTACACTTAATGACAGTTTATAGTGCAGTAGTGTTATGCCTGTAAGGTGCTGTCTGCTGGCAACTGTCATGCATACACATCAAAGTATATGTACCTTTGTGCCATGATGCTGTATTGCTGTTAGTGTTGCTGACTGACTGTTGTCTCCCAGACCTTATTCTGTTTCTGTTCCAGGTGTCTGTGTGTCTACACCATGGGGACCTGCTGCCAATAGTGCACCTGAGGATGGCATAGTGGCATTGCAGAAATGTGACATCACTACATTACGGCTGTATATGTGCATGGTTCCCTAGGTGTGTATATGTAGAAAAGTATGTGTGTGAGGGACAATGGGGTTGACAGCATAATCTTGCATGCATACCCCTTGACACAGCATGCTACTACTGATACATGTCACCTGGGGTTCCATAGGATCACAGGTTCATTGGACCATAGAAGGTTAGTAGGGTAATGACATTGGGTCAATTACAAGCCTAGCCATTACTTTTTCCCCAACAGTATCATCAATCAACACCTGCTGCCTCTGTCATTGAGGGATAGTACAAGCCCTGGGATAGATTTGCAGTTTCCTATGCACTCATCATGGCTGCACTTGATTAGGGTCTGCATGGTACTCTGTTTGACATGCCTGGGAAGTGCATTCCTGAGACAGGGCAGCCTCTGAAGACAAACCTGTTTCTCCATCAGTTTTCTTGATGTCACATATCAGATTCAGGTCTGTTGTCCTGGTATTGTGGAGTTAGACTCACATATATGGGCCAGCTGTTGAAGGGCTGGAGACAATATTGCCATCTAGGCATGCTGCAGCCTTCCTGTGGACAACCTGTCTAGTACCGAGTTTGGCATTACTGATTTGTAGCTGTCTGCATGGAACAGGTGTTGGAGGCCATAGATTATCTTTGTGGGTATTACTATGGCCTTTTCAGTTGCTGCAGTTGTCTGGATAGGTACATACCAAATGGGCAATGGTACTAAATTATTGTTGTACTGACTGAGGACTATACAGAGGTAACGTCCACCTTTTTTCTGGATGCACTCCCTTTACCTATGTGGTGAACCATGTACAAGGCTTTTCTGACCACTGCCACTACTTAATGGCTGAATGCAACAGTGTTTTCTACCTGAGTACTCAGGTCTCTGAATGTGTGTTTATGGGGTTGCCGTTGATGTGGGAAATAGTTGGGACATGTCCTTGCCATATGCTATGCTGATACTGTTTTCTACATTCAGCTTGAGGCTAGGACTTTGCCAACATTCCATACCTGATGTAAGACCCCATCGCAGTGTGTTAACATCAGTTGGTGAGTTGCTGACAGATAGCACACAACTTACAGTCGCCACAGCCTTAGGCAGTACCTTCAAATATGGATGGTGGCAGTTATCATTCATGCCTAGATACACGTGGGTCATTGGAGCAGTTTTTCCAGTCTCTGCCACTACTATTCAGGTGGATGACATCTGTAGGTGCTGTAAACATTGCCATTAGGGGGTTAACAGGTTTATACAGGCCCTTAAAATAGTATAACAGCCACACACACACACACACACACACACACACACACACACACACACACACACACACACACACACAAAAGTAGCCACACTGCTGCAAGGTGATATGCACTCAAACACACATACACTCACAGAGTTGTCAGTTTTGAGATTAGAACCCCTACCTATCTAGGTATGTACACTATAGAACAATGTACTTATCACATGCACCATGGCACTATGGTGCTATTGTGTTTAGCGAGTGTCTAACTGTGCTTCTAAGATGGATGATATCAGTAGGCCCTGAATAGTTTGCCAATGGGGGGTTATCAGGGTGGAACAGGCACTCAAAATGGTATAACCATTTCACAGACACACACACACACACACACACACACACACACACAAGACAACCATACTTCTACAAGGGATATGCTTCACACCCACATATACACTCACAAAGTTGCCAGTTCTGAGATTAAAACCCCTACCTATCTACTCATATGTACTACAGTACTACATACTTATCACATGCACCATGTAACTTATGCACCCGGAAAGTCTCTAACTGTGCATCTAAGGTGGATGACACCAGCAGGCTCTGTAAAGTAATCCAATGGGAGGAATTAACAAGCTCTCAAATTGGTATAACCATCATACACACACACAAGGCAGCCACACTGCTACAGGGGATATGCTTCACACACACAAATACACACTCACACAGTTGCCAGCTCCGAGATTAGAGCCCCTACTTATCTAGTTGCATGTACTACAATACAACGTACTTATCGCATGCACCACAGAGGTTATGCAATTGGAGAGTGTCTAACTGTGCATCTAAGGTGGATGACACCAAAAGTCTCTGTAACGTAATCCATTTTGGGATTAACAGGGTGGAACAGGCCTTAAACTGTATTGGCATTGCATACACATAGACAAGAAATACTCACAGCAGGAACAGAATATATTTAGACATACACACACTGAGTTGCCATTGCTGGGACTAGAACCAGTACCTATGTAGCTGCATACACTCTACTGTTATGTAACTATCATATGTGCCATGGAGCTTAGGCTTTTGGATAGTGTCTGCCACTGCTGTTGGGGTGTAAGACATCAGTAGCTGCTAACAGGGAGGCCACTGTTGCAGAGGACAATAGTCACAGGACCAGAAAATGAGTGACCATTGCTTAGACATAGGCCTGCTGGGTATGTGTATTCTGCTGTATGTGGAATATTTACACAAACACACACACGCACACACACACAATAGGTGGCTAATGTGAGATAAAACCCCCTACCTACTATTAGAGCTCACCATACTATTTGCATGCATCACTGGTTATAACTGGTGTACGAGTGGCTGCAGCACTACATCACTCTATGCTTTTCTGTCTCTTTCTCTCTCTCCCCCGCTGTATGCCTCTCTCTCTCTCTCTATATATATATATATATATATATATATATATATATATATAGTATTGGGATTTCTGTCTATACACATTGAGCAGAGTGGAGGAGGTGCGTTGACTACAACTCTGATCTGAGATCTATAAGTATCGTGTTTTTTTTTTATTATTTATACTGATTATTGTTTTTAGCAATTTATATATAGCACTTTTTATTGTCTGCTGCATCGTTTTTATTGTATTTTATGGCTATTAACTAATCTGCACAGGTAACTGATTTGTTTGCAGTTAAAAGCATTCTGTAGAGTCTCTTTGCTCCTTTATCTGTTTAAAAACTTTCATTTTGTGGCTTTCTGTAGTGTTTACTGTCTGTAGGCTAATAGCTTTAGTATTGGTCCCCACCCTCCCTTCCTGTTTGTGTCTTGTTGTTATACTTGGTGGCTTTGCAGTTGCCTGTAAATCTGATCTGGGACACTCCTCCCAGTCTAGTGTCATTAGCTCATTCTACCTAATACAGAGAGAACATCTGAGAAGGCCTTCTGTTTCTCCTTTTTCCCTTTCAAAAAAAATGCCTAAATCTCCTTGTGTTCTGACTGTGCTTCTCAAACATTTTGGAAATATAGAGTATATTTTAAAGCATTTATTATTACTGTAATTGCCTTAATATGGCTACAACTCAAGTGCTCTAGGTTGCACTGCATCTGAATGTTTGTATGTTTTAGCTGCTTTTCTATATATATAGACTTCTCTGTATATGTAGACTAGCTATTTATTATGCTGTATTACTGCCTCTTAAATCGTTTGTCAGTTGTGCACTTGCCTTGCTTCATTTAAAAAGTTTTAAATTGCTAATTCTGTAGAGTTTTAATTGCATTTACTGTTTAGGACTACACACTCAAGTGTGTTAGCCTTTTCTGTGTTTATTTACTGTATTATTGCATTGTTTAGCCTGTTTCAACAAAAAAATACTTTCTTGTTTGCTCGTTTCCCACCTTTCCTAGCCAGTCCATATCCCAGGCTTTGCTTGTCTCAGGACTTTATTTTCTGTGTTCAGACTATCCAGACCTTGCTGCGGTAGAGGGAAGTCCTACTGCTTACCAGTGGGAGTGGTGAGCATTGTACTGCCTATCTAATGCTAGAGGAGTGGTTTTCAGCTCTGAAATTGTTATTTTATTAGCCTTTTTGAGCTGATTTCTATCCCTTTCAACTTTCTAGCTAAAAATGCATGTGTATGCACATTTTTCACATCGTGCAGCACTGCAAGGCTACAGTGAAACTATTCCCATTGCCAGAAAGTCTGCTCTTCAAATTTTCCATTAGAACTAGCTGGTTTCTCAGTAGTAGCACTAAAATCTGAACCCCTGTGACTAACACTTGCTCTAGAACCTGCTGGAAAGCATTAGGAAGCCTGAAATTGATACAAGCACTCAACTCTCCTTGTCAATAAGGAGAAATTAATCATAGGCACTAAACAGCCTATAATTGCAAAGTACCTTGCAAAGGTAAAGGAAAACAGCTCTTAAACTTTACAAAAAAAGCACATAAACAGGCATGTCCAAGGGTCAGCTTCCGGTGATTTCTCCTGTCCACCTGGTGGATCTGGGCATACTGGGGCAATGCGGCAACTGCCTCACGTACACAGACAATCCTCTCCTCCTACCATCCAACACTACAACCTGCGAGAGATGCACTTACATAGCCAACTTGGAAGCAAAGCTCTTTCCAGCCAAGATTGTGCCAGACAGTCAAGAGGAGAAGGTTAACACTTGCACTACACCTCAAGCAACTTATAGCCCTTCAAAACCCACACCAACACCCACACATAGCAACACTAAACCCACATATGTGGAGGCCCTTAACATTAACCTGCCCAAGCAACAAGGACCTCTGAAGCTGAAATGCAAACAAACACCAGTCACAACCAAAGTGACACATAGCTTACAACACCAGTGTGCCACCCAACAACAGCCCCTAAGACAAGACAATGTACCCAACACTTTAGTCATAGGTGACTCTATAGTCAGGCACACTGATGTCCCACTCACCAGGCTGAACAAGGAGAAAATTACAGTCAGCTGCCTGTCAGATGCCAGGATCTGTCACATAATGCATGCACTCAAGTCACAACACAAGAAGTACAAATATGACTCTGTCATTGTCCATGCTGGAGTGAATGACTTGAGACGTACCTCCCTGGACTACATAAAAAGAGAAATGGAAGAGCTCTTGGATCATGTGTCCCAGGCAGGTATGACTCTAGCCCTGAGTAGCATCCTGCCTTCGCCCAGAATGATACCACAGTATAAGGAAAAATGATTGACTTCAACAATTGGCTAAGCTTCTGGTGTCATTCAAAGGGGATCCAGTATCTGTCTGCCTGGGAAGACATGATTGACAAACCACTATGCTTTGCCAGAGATGGTCTGCACCTGTCATGCCTGGGATTCAGGTTACTGGCTAAAGCTCTTGCCACCCCTATAGTGCCTTTTTTAGGCAATGTTCAAAGGATAAAACCACCACCATAACAGATACAAGCATGCAAAATCTGAAGGTAATGCTACTCAATGCTAGAAGTCTAAACCTCAAAATGCACTCTCTCGAGGCACTCCTAAAAATGAAGAACATCGATATCTCATGCAGTAACTGAGACCTGGGTTCAAGGCTCCAGACAGCACCCCTGCAATACCAGGCTACAACTCTTATCACACTTTTCAGCCACAAAACCAAAACCAAAACACTAAAGGTGGAGGAGTGTCCATATTCACCAAGGATATTCACACCTCCAGGCTAGTTGCCCAACACAATGCATCTGAAATTCTCCAGGTACAACTAACACTAGGTAAGACTGTAATCCAAATTATAGCTTGCTACAGATCCCCCACCATGCCCCAAGATTCTCACTACACCTTTCTAAACATACTAGGAAATATTAAGATACAACCAAACAGCCTAATACTGGGTAATTTCAACTACCCTGTCATTAACTGGGAAAACTACTCAGGTACCAACTCCTTTTCCCAACAGTTCTTGCAATTCATAACTTTCAATGCCCTGGATCAACTAATCCACTGTCCCACCAGGGGCTTCAATATCCTAGACCTAGTCATTACCAACATGGGAGATAGATGCTCCACACCAGTGGTCACCCTCTCATTGGTCAGGTCTGACCATAAGCAAATCACCACTGACATCCACATCCCAACCCACCCCCCAGTAAGGAAACCTCCTTAAAAAACTTCTCCAAAGCCAACTTCATGCTAATGAAGTCAGAAGTGACAAACTTCATGACACCCATGCAGACGGGATCTGAAAGTTCGACTGCAGAATCCGACACTAAGGCACTGTACGAGTACATCCACTCATGCATGAATCGTGCCATTCCAAATAGAACCAAGATGCTCTTCTCCAAAAAAAGGAAGCCAATCTGGTGGTCCCCTGCTATAAACAAACTATACAACAGAAGGAAGAAACTGTTGCAGAAAAGAGGAAAATCTCAGGAGGCAAAAAACTCCCCCTCACCAGCCTCAGTAAGAAGCTGAGATCCCTCATAAAATCCTCAAAAGCTAGTTACGAAAATAAAATTGCCAATAATTCCAAAGACAACCACAAGGCATTCTATAGTTATGTCAAGAATCTAAATGGCAATGCTCAGATCTGCTCTGAGCTACAACAGAATGGCATTAAATATACTGATCCCAAGGATATTGCCAATATCCTGGCAGATAGATTTAGTGCCAACTTCACCCCCCTCTCCCCTCCTAAACGGCCCACCTCAATACCAAAAGATTGCCAAATTCCGGTAATCACGGCCACACAGGTAGACACCGCACTCTCCAAAACTAAGAATACAGCATCAATGGGACCAGATGACATCCCAGGCTGTGTACTACATGAACTACAAAATGAACTGGAACCTCTTCTAAGTGTCATGTTTAATCATAGCCTCACCTCAGGCTTTGTGCTCACTAAGTGGCTCACAGCTACAGTTATCCCACTCCACAAGGGGGGGATCCGCCTTGGATCCTGCGAACTACCGTCCCATCAGTCTGACAAGCCTGATCTGCAAGGGCATGGAACGCATTATCATGGAACTTATAAACAAAGATATTGGCAACCTTCAAACACTGGACCCCACCCAGTTTGGGTTTGTGAAGGGCCGAACTTGTCTCCTGAATCTGATTGACTTCTTCGAATCAGTCTCCAGAGCTGTGGACGAGGGTAAGGCGGTCCACAAAGCCTATCTGGACCTCACTAAGGCCTTTGACACCATCCCCCACTCTGGAATCATAGATAAACTTACTAAGCTGGGCATAAATCCCTAAGTCACTCAATGGGTTACCAACTGGCTTACTGACAGAACCCAGACTGTAAAAGTAGCCGACTCCAAATCCAGCTCCAGACAAGTGACAAGTGGAGTGCCTCAGGGTTCAGTCCTGGGACCACTCTTGTTTGGCATCTACTTCTCTGAAGTACAGGCCAACACTAAGGGACTCTGGCTAACAAGGTTCGCAGATGACTGCAAACTGGGAGCCATTATTGAATCCCCAAATGATGTGGATATTCTACAAAAGGGCCTTACAGAAACAGATGCCTGGTGCCAGAGCCATGGGCTCAAGCTTAATGCCAAGAAATATATAGTTATCCCCTTTGGAAAAAAACATGTTCCCATGAATTACCACATAGGTGGCAGTACACTAAACATCGAAAGTGTGATGAGAGACTTAGAGACACAGGTGGACAGTGGTGTCACTTTCGATAACCACATCACCACAACAGTCAGGAAATCCTTCTATGTGGCACACCTTATCACTAAGGGCTTTTCATCCAGAAAAAAGGAAGTCATTGTCCCACTGTACTCATCCCTCATTAGACCCATTATAGAGGATAATGCCCTGTTTGGTATGTACCTCACAAGACATCTGCAACAGCTGGAAAGGCCACATAAATACCTCACTAACAAAATCACAGGCCTAAAGCAGATGACATATGCTGACCATCTAAAAAAACTCCAGCTATACTCTATGGCATATCATCTACTCAGAGGCAATCTCTGCTTAACATACAAGGCCATGTCAAACCCTGAGCTGTTGGACATGCTCTACTTAAAGAAAGCCCAATCCCTCAGAGCCACATGCTCCAGGGATCTAAACCTTGTCATCACGATGAACTAAACATGCTGGAGGGATAGTTCCTGACCCAGAGACTCCCCATACTCTGGAATAGACTACCCATACATGTCAAGCAGAGCGCCTCATTGGCCCTCTTCAAAATGAACCTTGATGATTGGATGGGAGATAGGAAATTCACCCCGGGGATCATGTCAGTCGCCCTGATAGCCAGGGGTCCAGAGAAGTAAATATTGTGGGAAGAAATATCCAGGGAATTGTTATGACTAGGCTTGTATAGGCCCTAGGGCTGATAGCCTAGTACCAACCTATGAACCTATATATATATATATATATATATATATATATATATATATATATATATATATATATATATATGTGTGTGTGTGTGTGTGTGTGTGTGTGTATCTATATTAAACTCAGCAGATCCAGATATATTTTATATGTGCCACATACATATAGATAAGGTTAATTATGTCTGATGGTGATAGAAAGAGACAGTTAGGGTATACATAGGTGTCTGTATGCACAGAGATATATGGACATCACTGTTCTATACTCAGATGTGGGTTCAGACAGGGACTGAAATTAGCTAGGTGTAGGAGCATGCCCAGTATGACCATCAATACTTACAGTGGGAGTCCAGGCCAGACCAACATGCACTCCAGTCCAGGATTTGGTGTGCTACAGCCCAATTGTCTGCTGAACCTGATTAAACAGTCCAGCACCTCCCTGATATAATGCCTAAGGGATTTCCTGGCTGTGTGCTGTCCGTAATATCTGATCCATATCTAGGATGAGTACAGAGTGCATTGGACTAAACAGAGTTTTGCATAATATCTGGTACATTTTACTTAACACTGTGATTTCCTGGTACTTCAGTGGCAGATCATTATAGGTTGATGTGAGGAACTGCTGACAGACATTTGGGTTACCGACTCCATACACTGCAGGGAACCCATGCTACTGCAGGAACTGTTCTATTCTGCACTTTCTACATTTATCTGGCTAGTAGTTCCTCCTTCCCCTTATATGTGGACCTTTGTCCTGCCCTGCTCCAGTTCTTGGCTATGTTCACAGTTGCTGTTCTATGAAGTTGTAGGTATGCTGTGACTAGGGTAAGAGATGTAACACCACATACAGGGTTATGGACTTAAAACCTATGACTGTCCCTGTTTTGCAGGTTGTCCTGCATTGTGCCATATACATCTGCTCTGGTCCTCAGGCAGTTTGTGTTGTACTATAATTATAAGGCTACATGTTGCCCATACCTGTCATACTCTTACAGCCAAATATGTGGACAGGGCTATATATAATGGTAGGACACAGGCCCAAACATGGGGACAAGATTTTAATATTGCTCTTACAAACTTAAACCATTTTTAGAATGGTTTTGTATTAGCATGTATGTTCTGATAGGCATGAAGTCTGCATCTCAACTGTCTGTCATTATTTTCTCACAGCAAACTTCATAAGATCATAGGAAGTTACTAGGCTATTTGCCCTGAGGCCCTTATAAGCCTAGCCAAGAGTTTAGCCCATGCATAGGCAAATCAGCATGCAATGCCCCTGTCCAGCAGACACACAAGTGGAATGCCAGTAATATTGATTTGTGAATAGTTTTCCAGAAAACTGTAATGTTATGACAAACAGAACAGCTATATGAGGCACAAATGTTGACATTCTGCAAAAATCTGTACATTCTGTGCGGTATGGATAGTGCCCACTGACTTGTTGTATGTACTGACACAGTTACATAACAGCCTTTATATCCTGGTGCTACACTGAAAGAGTTAGACTCACATATATGGGTCAGCTGTTGAAGGGCTGGGGACAACATTACCATCTAGGCATGCTACAGCCTTCGTGTGGACAACCTGTCTAGTACCGAGTTTGGCATTACTGATTCGAGGCTGTCTGCATGGAACAGGTGTTGGAGGTCATAGATTACCTTTGTGGTTATTACTATGGCCTTTTCAGTTGCTACAGATGTCTGAATAGGTACATACCAAATGGCCCATGGTACTAAATTATTATTGTACTGACTGAGGACTATACAGAGGTAATGTCCACCTTTTTTCTGGATGCACTCCCTTTACCTATGTGGTGAACCATGTACAAGGCTTTTCTGACCACTGCCACTACTTAATGGCTGAATACAACAGTGTTTTCAACCTGAGTACCCAGGTCTCTGACTGCAGGTTGTGTGTTTATGGGGTTGCCATTGATGTGGGAAATAGTTGGGCCATGTCCTTGTCATATGCTATGCTGTTACTGTTTTCTGCATTCAGCTTGAGGCTAGGACTTTGCCACCATTCCATACCTGATGTAAGACCCCGTTGCAGTGTGTTAACATCAGTTGGTGAGTGACTGACAGATAGCACACAACTTACAGTCGCCACAGCCTTAGGTAGTACCTAGAAATATGAATGGTAGCAGTTATCATTCATGCCTAGATACATGTGGGTCATTGGGGCAGCAGCTACTTACAACACCTCCATATGTCTACATATTGCACACAGATAGACAACACAGAGTAGGGTTGCCACCTTATCAAATGTGCAATGTGGGACACTTCTTCTAGTATCATGGCAGTTGGCAGGACAGACCATACCCACAGCAAGGGCAAAGGACAGGACCTCTCTTGGCCTGCCAGTATGACAGCTTATTTTTTTAGCATTTCCTTAGCTTATGCTATTTCTCATAACATTAAGGTGTTTCTTATGTAAAATAATTGCTTTATGCAACTATTAGA
The DNA here is from genome assembly GCF_019279795.1 of Protopterus annectens. Taxonomy (NCBI): domain Eukaryota; kingdom Metazoa; phylum Chordata; order Ceratodontiformes; family Protopteridae; genus Protopterus; species Protopterus annectens. Next base: position 1,318,727,886 of record NC_056733.1, read on the forward strand.
CAACTTTAGGAAATGTTTGTTGTCATACACTCTTGGGACCTCTGGATTGTTTGAGTTGTTATCACAGGACACAACTGGCCAAACATGGACTGCAACCTGCAGGGTGAGTCAGGTTTTGGTCCTAACACAGTTATACTGCTGCAAGTGGATATAAATATACAAACACTCATGAACTGCCCTTGTTGAGGGTAGAACTCCTATTTATCTAGTTTCACATACTATAGCACTATATACATATCACATGCGCCACATTGTTTATATATTTTTCCAGTCTCTGCCACTATTATTCAGGTGGATGACATTTGTAGTTGCTGTAAATGTTGCCATTAGGGGGTTAACATGTTCGTACAGGCCCTTAAAATAGTATAACAGCCATGCACACACACACACACACACACACACACACACACACACACACACACACACACACACAGGAAAAGTAGCCACACTGCATCAAGGTGATATGCACTCAAACACACATACACTCACAGAGTTGTAAGTTTTAAGATTAGAACCCCTACCTATCTAGGTATGCACACTATAGAAAAATGTACTTATCATGCACACACTGTTATCATGGTGCTATTGTGTTTAGAGAGTGTCTAACTGTGCTTCTAAGATGGATGACATCAGTAGGCCCTGAATAGTTTGCCAATGGGGGGTTAACAGGGTGGAACAGGCACTTAAAATGGTATAAACAACAGTAGGTGTTACTGCTATAATTCAAGTGAACCACGATACCACACCAAGAACTTTATTAGATAAAGCTTTCGGGTCTACACCCTTCATCAGTATGAGTCATTACAAAAAAATCAACATTTAAATAGGTGAATATAAAATCACATGCTTCAGCCCATCCCACTCCCTAATTAACAATCAAAACTAAAAGTAATATACAACTCATAAAGGTCTAAATAAAAAATACTAAAAAAGACAAAAAATCTTACTTTACATAAAAACTCTTCTACTTAGAATAAAACATAAAAAATTATTAATAACTTATACAAATATTATATAAGTATTTAATATATCTATACACAATAAAAAAGTCACTAGTAACATCTAACATCCTATGGTGTATTACATCAGGTTCTAGAAACTTGTCATAACCTATTAAAGCCTCTCTCTCTGCCTTTTAACTAATACTGGCTTTAAACTAACCGCATTATTTAAGCCAGGGGGTACATCCGCCTGTAGCCTAATAATCCACTCAAGTTCTCTCAACTCCAAAAGATTGTTAATGTCACCTTTCCTTAAACTCACTGCCATTTTACTTAATACCCTAAATTTAAATACATGTCTTTCACCTTTCTCCATGGCATGCTTACTCAGAGCATTTGTCAGTACTTTTCTTCTTACTTCAGATTTATGTTCCACTATTCTCTCTCTTAGTTTTCTGATAATTTTGCCCACATAGAACGATGTACATAAAGTACACATAGCTAGTTACACTATCCTTTCCTCATTACAAGCAGTTAATGTTTTTATAGCAAAGACTTCTCCTGTTACTGGATGTTGAAATTTAGTGTCTCCTTCATATAGATCATTGCAATAGGAACAATTATAACATTTAATCATCCCTTCTAAATAATTTTTTCTTTTAGTTTTAGCCTGAAAGTCTTTATAGCATATTTTCTGCTTCAGAGCTTCACAGCTCCTGTAAGCAAACCTTGGTTTATCGCCTACAATTGATTTTATCTCAGGCATAGCCAATAAAATTGGCCAATTCCTTTCTATTATATTACATACCCTCCGTGTATTTAAATTGTATGTTGTCATATACCTCAAAATTTCAACAACTGCAGGTGAACCTTCATTTGTTTTCTCATTACCAACCGCCAAGATTGGTTTATAGTTAATCTGTCTCCCATTTATTACTTCCTCCCTTATCTTATTTATCAAATGTTTAGAATAACCACTTCTCTCAAACTCTAGTGACAAAATGTCTACCTGTTCAAAAAAAACATCCTCAACTGTATTCAGCTTACTCAATCTTATAAATTGTGCTTTAATTATTCCTTTAAAAATATGTGGAGCATGCATACTGTCCCTATTCACATACCTCAAGGTATCTACCTCTTTTCTGAACACCTTAGATTCTAATCTGCTATTAACCTTAAACAGCGTTACATCCAAGAAATTCATACTACTAACTGAAGCCTCCATTTTAAACTTTAAAAAGTCAGTTGAGCTATTGAGGTATTGTACATAAGCTTACAATTCCAGTAGGGACCCTTTCCATATCATAAAACAATCGTCCACAAATCTTTTGTAGAACAACATTTTCTCATTTGAGTAACTATTTTCATCAAATATAACTTTCTTCTCCCACTCATAAAGCACAAGATTAGCATACGTGTTGGCAATGGGAGTACCCATTGCCACACCTGTAAGTTGCAGAAAAGGTTGTGCATCAAAAATAAAAAATAAAAACATTGTGTAACAGAACTACTTCCAAAAGAGAACAGATGGTCTCAATGTCTCTTCCAACCATCCTCACCTCCTTATTCAAAAAATCACGTATAGCGTTAACCCCATAATCATTGGGAATAACAGTGAAAAGTGAGGTGATGTCCATAGTAACCATAATATAATCAGCCACATTATTACTCAACTGCCAACTTGTAATGAGGAAAGGATAGTGTAGCTAGCTATGTGTACTTTATGTACATCGTTCTATGTGGGCAAAACGATCAGAAAACTAAGAGAGAGAATAGTGGAGCATAAATCTGAAGTAAGAAGAAAAGTATTGACAAATGCTCTGAGTAAGCATGCCATGGAGAAAGGTGAAAGACATGTATTTAAATTTAGGGTATTAAGTAAAATGGCAGTGAGTTTAAGGAAAGGTGACGTTAACAATCTTTTGGAGTTGAGAGAACTTGAGTGGATTATTAAGCTACAGGCGGATGTACCCCCGGGCTTAAATAATGCGGTTAGTTTAAAGCCAGTATTAGTTAAAAGGCAGAGAGAGAGGCTTTAATAGGTTATGACAAGTTTCTAGAACCTGATGTAATACACCATAGGATGTTAGATGTTACTAGTGACTTTTTTTATTGTGTATAGATATATTAAATACTTATATAATATTTGTATAAGTTATTAATATTTTTTATGTTTTATTCTTAGTAGAAGAGGTTTTATGTAAAGTAAGATTTTTTGTCTTTTTTAGTATTTTTTATTTAGACCTTTATGAGTTGTATATTATTTTTAGTTTTGATTGTTAATTAGGGAGTGGGATGGGCTGAAGCATGTGATTTTATATTCTCCTATTTAAATGTTGATTTTTTTGTAATGACTCATACTGATGAAGGGTGTAGACCCGAAAGCTTTATCTAATAAAGTTCTTGGTGTGGTATCGTGGTTCACTTAAAATGGTCTAACCATTTCACACACACACACACACACACACACACACACACACACACACACACTGAGTTGCCATTGCTGAGACTAGAACCAGTACCTATGTAACTGTATACACTATACTGTTACGTAACTATCACATGTGCCATGGAGTTTAAGCTCTTGGATAGTGTCTGCCACTGCTGTTGGATTGTAAGACATCAGTAGCTGCTAACAGGGAGGCCACTGTTGCGAAGGACAATAGTCACAGGCCAATAAAATCAGTGACCATTGCATAGACATAGGTCTGTTGGGAGCGTGTATTCTGCTGTATGTGGAATATTTACACAAACACACAAACACACACACACACACACACACACACACACACACACACACACACACACACACACACACACACACACACACACACTAGGTGGCTGATGTGAGAAACCCCCCCCCTACCTACCTACTATTAGAGCTCACCATACTTTTTGCATGCATCACTGGTTATAACTGGTGTACGAGTGGCTGCAGCACTACATCACTCTATGCTTTTCTGGGTCTCTCTCTCTCTCTCTCTCTCTCTCTCTCTCTCTCTCTCTCTCCCCCCTCTGTCTGCTTCTCTATATATATCTATATATATATATATATATATATATATATATATATATCTATATATATATATATATATATATATATATATACATATATGTGTGTGTGTGTGTGTGTGTATCTATTAAACTCAGCAGATCCAGATATATGTTATATGTGCCACATATGGATAGATAAGGTTAATCATGTCTGATGGTGATAGGAAGAGAGAGTTAAGGTATACATAGGTGTCTGTATGCACAGAGATATATGGGCATCACAGTTTGATAGTCAGATGTGGGTTCAGACATGGGCTGAAATTAGCTAAGTGTAGGAGCATGCCCAGTATGACCATCAATACTTACAATGGGATTCCAGGCCAGATCTACCTGTACTCCAGTCCAGGATTTAGTGTGCTACAGCCCAATTGCCTGCTAAACCTGATTAAACAGTCCAGCACCTCCCTGATATAATGCCTGAGGGATTTCCTGGCTGTGTGCTGTCCATAATATCTGATCCATATCTAGGGTGCGTACAGAATGCATTGGACTGAACAGAGTTTTGCATAATATCTGGTACATTTTACCTAGCACTGTGATTTCCTGGTACTTCAGTGGCAGATCATTATAGATTGATGTGAGGAACTGCTGACAGATATTTGGGTTACTGACTCTATACACTGCAGGGAACCCATGCTACTGTAAGAACTGTTCTGTTCTGCACTTTCTACATTTATCTGGCTAGTAGTTCCTCCTTCCCCTTATATGTGGACCTTTGTCCTGCCCTGCTCCAGTTCTTGGCTTTGTTCATAGTTGCTGTTCTATGAAGTTGTAGGTATGCTGTGACTGTGGTAAGAGATGTAACACCACACACAGGGTTACAGACTTAAAACCTCTGACTGTCCCTGTTTTGCAGGTTGTCCTGCATTGTGCCACATACATCTGCTCTGGGCCTCAGACAGTTTATGTTGTACTATTATTATAAGGCTACATGTTGCCCATACCTGTTATACTCTTACAGCCAAATATGTGGACAGGACTATATATAATGGTGGGACACAGGCCCAAATATGGGGACAAGATTTTAATATTGCTCTTACAACCATAGACAGTTGTTAGAATGGTTTTGTATTAGCATGTATGTTCTGATGGGCACAAAGTCTGCATCTCAACTGTCTGTCTTTATTTTCTCACAGCAAACTTCATAGGATAATAGGATCATAGGAAGTTACTAGGCTATTGGCCCTGAGGCCCTTATAAGTCTAGCCAAGAGATTAACCCATGCATGGACAAATCAGCACCCAATGCCCCTGTCCAGCAGGGACACGGGTAGAATCCCAGTAATATTTATTTGCGAATAGTTTGCCAGAAAACTGCAATGTTATGACAAACAGAACAGATATATGAGGCATAAATGTAGACATTCTGCAAAACTCTGTACATTTTGTGCAGTATGGATAGTGCCCACTGACTTGTTGTATGTACTGACACAGTTACGTGACAGCCTTTATATCCTGGTGCTACACTGACTTGTTACAACATGCTATTCTACTAGCCACCATCTAGGTTACTCAGAGCTGTGTACTGTCCATATATGTGGCCCCCTGTCCATCCATTGGCTCTGTCTTTGTCCAGAGTTCTTGCAGTAACAAATACTGACATATGGACAGGCTGTAGAGCTCCTACCATACGTGTAGCTCACATGCAAAACAGTAGGCACAGCCAGTCTTGAACCATGTACCCCATCAACCAAGGTAATGTACCTAGCCCACTAAGCCACGACAGCCACCAGACAGTGCAGTTTATGGCCTGACACTATCAACCATTTACGGCCTGACTCTATCAACCAGAGACATAGACAGTTGTATAGCACATTGACCCTTGCATATTGGGGAAATGGTGCATGTCACCAGGGTGATTAGGACAGCCCAGGGATTGTGTGGTCTGCTGCTATTACCTTGAAAACATACTGTTACTGCAATTGTATGGGAACACTGGTGTGTTGGGGGTAGGGGACTCTAGCATTGACAGTCAACCATCTATCCTGTGACCCTGCTGTTTGTAATTCCCCTGGCGTAGTGTAGTGGGTTTTAATAGCTTGGGGCCTACTACATATTATGGGTCAGCCAGTATTGGACAGAGAGTTTCTGTTGTCCCACACAGCTGTCAGTTGCCTGCAATTATCCCGGTAGCCCACTCTATTCTCTTGCATACATGCGGCAGGTCCATACATATGCTACTACAGTTTACTACCCCATTAATTTGTTGTACAGAAGAGTGACTTACCTTGTTCTTGCAGCAGTTGAGATAACAGTGCTTCAGGGCTGTCTTTGTCTGATGCACACAGTACACAGCCAATACATGGCAAGGTACAGGTTGTGTGGTGTGGCTGGCATCCCTTTTACTATGCATGTGAGTCAGAGTGAGGTGTCACTCCCTAGGACCCTAGGTTGTCAGTGCAGGTGCTATGCGTTGCCTCTTTGCCAAGACCAGGGCATACTGGGCACACCTATTACTGCCTACAAGGACAGGCTTAGGGGGTTCCTCCTCCGAGTCCGCTGTGGCTGTTGGTACCTTGGCACTGGTAGGGGGCTGCATGTCCCTGCCCTGTGATGGTCCTGCTGCAGATGTTTCTGCAGAATCATATTGTGTAGCATGGCACATACTGTGAACATGTGTGCACATGTGGCTGTAGAGTACTGCAGGGCTCCACCAGATATATCGAGGTAGCAGAACCATTACTTGAGCAGCCTAAACACACCCTCTATGATGTTCATAGTTTGTGTATGTGCCTCATTATGGCATTCTTCAGTAGGTGTATGTGCATTTCTGATGGGTGTCATCATCCACGGTTCCAGTGCATAGCCAGCATACCCCAGTAGATGGCCATATGGGATGTTCCCCATGGCAAATGTCTGGTACAGCTGTGAGGCATGCCAGATGTGGGAGTCATGATAGCTGCCAAGGCTGCAAGCACATACATTCATGATATTGCCCTGGGCATTGTGCACAACCTAGCAGTTGATGGATTGATACCCCTTGCAGTTGACATAGACCCTACCCTCTTCACCAGATGATGCCTTGATGTACACATTAGTGCAGTCTATGGCACCCAGTACTTCAGTCTAGTGTGCTAAATGGTGGAAGAACTGCATATTGCTGACCCTCTCCTCAGGGGTGCAGGGTAAATAAATGTGTTCACTGGCATGCGCTTGCATGGCATCCAGGAACTGGTGGAGTACCCTGGATGCAGATGCCTGTGAGACCCCCATTATGTCCCCAGTTGGTCTTTGAAAAGTACCTGTAGCTAATATTCTAAGGTTACACATATCTTTGTTTCCACTGGGATGGGTTCCCCTCTGTTGGCTCTGGGTCCAAGTTGCGGGTGGCAGAGCTTGGTGAATCCCTGCAGTATGTCCCTGCCCACCCTGTAGCTCTATACAATCACCAGCTCATGTAGCCCCTGGAAGGTTACCTGGGCCTAAACACTCTTCCCCTTCTCAGTCTGGGCCTAAACTGTAAATAGTGCTACATTTTTGATATTTGTTATTTTTGATATTTGTATTTCTGTAATGTGACTTTTATGTGAAGCTTTTCTCCCTGGGCCTCCACTGGCAATGGGCTCACCTAGGCTCAGTGGACTTTCCGAAGTAAACAAATGCAATAAATAAATAATAAATAAATAAATCAGCATCATCACTGACCTCAGCCTCAAGCACATACATATATAGCAGAGCAGAAGTAGCCCCTAGCATTTTGTCAGTTAAAATTCCCAAGTGTGTACATCAATGGTGCAGAGTATGTGGGAAAATCAGATTGTAGGGTGTATGCATATGTTATAGTGGTGTGTTGCAGGTGCAGCCTCTGTGATTGGTTCCTTATGCTACAGTCCACCTGATAGGTACAATATCGGGGGGTTGAATGGGCCAGTGTATGTTGCACAGGGCTTATCAGTCATTTCTATCTGACTGATTTTCCCAGGCTACATTTATTTTCCTTCTAATTCTTTCACTGCTAAGCAGTGTGGCACACCTTGCAAACCCGCGGTGCTAGTGTAAACAGTGCTGAGCCATTTTTGACCCCCCCCCCCCCATATACAGGCATGCTCAGCTTTCTTTAAACCAGCTAAAACATGTGTCGCAGAGCTAAGCACAGCTCAGCAGCATCAGACACACCCCCTTACTTAGCTGTGTTTAGCTGAGTGCAAGCAGGTGGTGCTGATTTCCAATCTGCTTAAACATACCATGACACACACCCTTTTTTTCTCAATTTTTTTTTTATTTTTCATATACATTTGAATGAGTTCCACAGTATTTATACATAACATCTTAAATAACTATGTACACTATTTACATTAACCTGACACTATAAAAGATCTTAATGTATACAGTTATTTTATAAGTGCGTCCAATCCATTAGTGTCTGTTCAATTATTGTATAGTGTCAATCAATGATAAGACTTTTTCCCAAGGGTTGCTGATAAATGGCTTTGGATAAATTCCTAGTTATTTAATTTTAGTTTCCAATAATGCTGTGGTCTTCAGTAGGCTGTAGAAGTCTTCCAAAGTTGGTATTGTGTTTGTATTCCATCTTCTTGTTATACACTTCCTTGAAATTACAAGTATAGTCCATACTAGATACATGTTTGACCTATTCAAATGAGGACCTTCATTCACATTTAATAATACAGGAGCTTTAGTTAAATAAAATGATTCATTAAATAAAGCTTGTAGAAAGTTATTAATACCATTACAAAATGGCTTAATTTTAACACAATCAAAGAAAATGTGGTTCCAATCTGCATTGTGTACTTTCTCACATCTCCAACATATTCCTTTTATGGAAGAACTAATTTTACTGATTCTATCTGGGGTTATGAATGTTCTGTGCAAGCATTTCCAATTAAAAACTTTCCAGTATTGTGTAAAGGATGTATATTTTATAGATAATAAGATATTTGTTTTCATATCTTCGGTTAACTGTATTGAGTGTCTTTTTGTTATATATTTCCAAAATGAGGTTTTCGGTGTTGTTTTATAGAAATACTCCCTAGGATTCATGAAGCTCCATGCAAGAATAAGACTATTCTTGCACGGAGTGGTTCGTGTCCATTTAGAATAGCGCGCTGCTTTGTATATGCATGAAGGCGCACTAATATTTAATTTAAATGGACATGAACCAGGAACGAGCACAGAGGCATGTGTCAGCAGTGCCTGCACATGTAATGCGCCCCCTTCACTGAGAAAGTGCCTTACGGCACTTTGTGACACAGATGAATGTCAAGTTATATAATATTATAGCCTGGCTCTAATATTATATGCTAAACAAGTGTCTGCAGACACTGAAATGGAAGTAGCTAACAGTAAGGAAGATAAATGAAATCTTGAGGGACCCTGCTAGATACACTGGTTGTTCTAGGAATGAAATAACTATAGCTTACAGAAAGATTGACATAGTCTTAGAAGACCTTTTTTTCTGAGGGACTTATAGACAACAAAACACTGAGGTATTTAAAAGTAGAAAAAACAAAAATTCCAACGATCTTTGGGATTCCAAAAACACACAAAGATGGAAGGGATCCACCCCTAAGACCTACAGTATCTGCTGAAGGCTCAAAAACCCTACCACTGGCCAAATATGTAGATTTAAAGCTAAAGCATATTTGGTTGAAATGTGACAATATTCTGAGGGACTCATGGGACTTCTTGAGAAGTGTGAGACAAGATATGTACGCAGATAACATTTCATTCCTTACTATTGACATTATTGATTTATTTTCCCATATCCCTCATGAGGAAGGTAAAATAATGTTGGAAGAAATCATTTTTGAAGACGGTAGTTTAAACCGAGATTAATGTATAGTTATTGTACAACTAATGGACCTGGTTTTAAAGTACAACTTCTTATACTTTAAAAGTGAATTTTTTCACCAAATTAAAGGTGTAGCCACGGGCACAGCGTGTGCACCTACGTATGCCAACTTAATTTTAGCAAAATGGGAGGAAAAATGGGTACTAAACTCGGGATACAACCAAAAATGGTTGTTGTATAAAAGGTTCTTGGATGATATCTGTATTTTTTGGAGCATATCAAATGAGGAAATTCAAGAATTTATAAACTACTTAAACAATAGTAAGGATTTCCTAAGGTTCACCCATAATGTAGATGATGCCAGATTAAGATACTTGGACATCGAGATTTATAAAGAAAACAAAAAGTTTCATTCAAAAGTTTACAGGAAAAATACATATTCAAATTCCTATTTGCACTATGACAGTGTCCATCCCATTCATCAGAAAAGAAGTCTTGTGAGAGGGCAGTATATTAGGTCATCGAGAATGACATAAAAAATGGAAGACTTTGTGGTGGAAATGAATATTTTGAACAATATGTTCAAGCAAAGGTGCTACCCACATTCCTTGATGGAAGACATAGAAAAGGAAGTTTTAGAGGGTAGAGCTGATAGATTTCAACCAATTCTGGGAAAAAGTGAAGTGGTTAATGAACAGGCAAAGAAGTCAAAGGACAATTTCAGTGGTGCTTTAGTGATTGAATTTAATGGAAGCTCCAACTTTATAAGAAACACAATGGTTAAGGAATGGAAAAGATTTTCCACTATTACAGATATAGACCAAATAAAAAATAAAAATGTCAAAATAGTTTACAAAAATGGGTGCAACCTTAAGAACTTGTTAGAAAGAAATGAAGCAGGGAACCTTAGACACAGGAACCAAAGAAGAAAAGGAACATTTAAATGTGGACACTGTGCTCAGTGTCCATATATTACAAACAGGGAAATAGTGTTCCTTGAAAGTAGACAATTGGTTCTCCAGGGGAAAGAATACAGTAACTGTGAGGACAAAGGAATAGTATATTTGGCAAACTGTGGAATCTGGCAAGCCGTCTATGTTGAGAAGACAGAACGAAAGTTGAAAAGATGAATTTATGAGCACATGTACAAGATACAAAACAAAAAAGAGACTAATGCAGTTTATAAAAATAAGTTACAACGTGAACAGGCATATTATGAATGTTTTGTACTGGAAAAGTGAAATATGATGTTAGGGGTGGTTTATGGGAGGAAAGAACTGAGTACCATGAGCTTTGGTGGCAAGTTATGTTGCAAGCCAACAAGCATCCGGGACTCAATGAAAGTATTTCCATTGCCCCCCTCCTCAAATTAAGAGCTGTGAAATTATAGACCCCAAACAGGAATCTAATGTTCTTCCTTTACCTAACTATTAAGTTATTAACTAATTTCCATGTCAGAATTGCTATCTCAGCTTGTATTTCAACAATATATTTTTCAACATAAGATGATGAACTACACTGACATCAAGAAATTGAAAGCATTTTTAAAGTGTTTTTAGAATGTATTTAATGTATTTGTATTTTGCATATTGCTATTTTGCACATTATTTATTTATTTAACATGAAGATTTTAAATATATTTGTATTAACATGAATAGCTGCTTATTACTATTTTGCTCTGAATTTTGTAAGCATGTTTACAACAGTTACTTCATATAAGTTTTGGGGTCAGAGAAATTCCTAGGAAGCATACATTCTTTATAATAGAAAATGGTAGTACAACTTTATTCCACAAGATGGCATTGTATAAATTTTTTTTTTAGAAAAGGTTTTAAAAGGTTTTAGAGATTTTAAAGTTTAAATTAAAGTAATACAAGTGACTATATCAAAGAGTTTGCAAACATTTAGACAACTGGTATGATATTTGATTGTTATCATTAGTACAATTAGGTCAATAGTACTTTTATGCAAGAAATAAGGCATTTAGAATGTGTTTTAAAAGTTTTCATGACATAATTTTCAATTATGCCTCATTTACTATGCAGTATGAGATTGGTGGTTTTAAATGTTAATTGATGTATATATATATATATATATATATATAGATATAGATATATGTATATATATATATATATATATATATAGATATAGATATATGCACTGATGTAGTTACCAGCCCACATCTGAGGAAGATTTTGAAATGAAAACGTACTTGCATATGGAGCGTTAGTGTGATTTCAGTGTTTTTTCCTATGAAGCGAATGCTTGGATTAAACTATTTTAACAGCTGAAAAGCTTTGTTCCTTGGCGTTTTTATCCTGTGAATTTCTGTAGACTACACTGTTAAACCAACAACTACAAGGCTTGACTAAGTCATCCTGTCCGTAAGCTTCATTGTGTTTTCTTCCAGGGTCTTGGCATATGGTTTTTTAGTTACTTCTTTCACCCGTTGGCAGTTTTTGTTGATTAACATTTCAGTGTCCTCGTACACTGAAAAATAAAAAACACAAACACCTAGAAGACAGCAGCCTTCAAGTGCACACCCCCAAATGTATGCACTATTGTCCTACATGGATGGAAGCAGTAGGGCAAGAGGAAAGCAATAAAAATTAAAAAATGTAATTTTTTTTCAAATAAATCCGAAATTTAAGTGGTGCACAGCTTGTTTATATGTCCCTATGCTTAGCCTGGCTGAAATCATGAAAATGATAGACAAGTGCTACTGTGACACAAAATGTCATCAAGTGGCTGTAGTGTAGTGGTACTCCCATGGTTTAGCATGTAGAGCATGCACGGTTCAAATCCCTCCTCTGTCAATTTGTTTAATAAACTTTTAAGGAATTTGAATGACAGATGTCAATCATATGGCTCACGTATAGCACAGTAGGGGTGGGAATATGTAAAATATAAATGTAAAGAAAAATTTATAAATTCAATTAAAAAAATAGATTTAAGCAATGCTTTGCTAGTGTAAGCATTGCTTACCTGCTTTCAGCTGTGCTTGTTTAAGCATTGTTATGCAGGTTTGAGCAGAGCTAAGCATAGTTCAGCATATTAAAACCAGACAATCAAGAAAAAGTACGGGAAAACTGCCCTATTTAAACCACACAGGTCGGAATAGAACCATAACCATTTGGGATTGCTCACAGCAGGACCAAAATGTCTGGTGTCAGGGAAGTTGTTCGCTTCCAAATGCAACATTGGAGCAGGAGTCCAGGATAATGGTTGGACTCCTAGTAAAAAACCATGACAGCAGGCTGCTGCAGGGCCAGTACCAGGGCTTGAAGTACAAAGCGGAGGCATGGGACCAGCTTACATGCAATCTCACCAGTGCCACTGGCATACCCCGGACTGGTGAGAAGGTACATCACCACCATAATGACCTGAAGTGGAAGAGGGGTGCACTCTTGGACCAATGGATCCAAGAAGCCTGAGCGCAGGATGTCCCACCTGTCTGTAAGTATGCAGTCGTATGTATTTCTAAGTATGGATAAAGCTCAACTTGTGACTGTGCAGGTGTGATTGTGTGATGTCTCCCCATACACCTGCTGCATAGAGGTCTCAGAATGTTGAGGCTCATGCCCAGCAACTGGCTCGGCTGCATCGGCAGTATGGTGAGTACAGAATACCCTCTAATATTACCTGTAAGAAATCAAAATTATAGTAATGGTAGTACTGCCTGTATATATGTAAAAGTCAGGAATAAATGCCTGTGTCAGGCTGCCAGCATTACAATGGAGTATTCCCAGCTGCTGTGTAATACAGATGTCAGTAGCAAACAAGTTACAATATGCAGGAGAGGAATATTAGAATATGTATGAGTGTGTCTGAGTGAACCTGCCAAGAAAATGTCATGCCAGGGCTACTGTAACAGTTAGAAATGAAAAGCATTCCCCTGTGCAGATCATGCAAGAATAGCAATTGTGGATTTCTGAGTTGTATATAGATATGTATGTCAAAACTAATAAAGGTGATCCCAAACACTGGTGTATGTCATCTCACTTGTACCTGAAAAATAGAAATGTGTATGTCCTGCAGAATGCATTACCTGAGGCGAATTGAGTTAGCACTGGTCATCTGCATACTTTAGAACGGGCATGTCAAATAAATGAAAAAAAGCAACAGTACATATTTCCATCAGAATGTGTTTTACTTGTTTGTCTGAAAGCATTTTCTCCTGTTAAGCTTTTAATTTCAGCTGTATGTAGCTGTGAGTGTATTGAAAAATGTATAAGGCTAACAGGTGCAAACTTAAAACCTATACTGTGTACTCAGGAATCTAAATTGCAGTATGTAGTTGTAAAACAGTCAAATGTGCAATCCAGCTAATATGGACATGTTTCACAAACAGTGACACCACTGTCTGTTGCGTATGCATAATTTGTACTGAAAATGGGAAACAAATAATGCAAAATGTCATAATAAAAGTGCTGTGCACAAAAATATGTACTAGATAGAAATGTCACAAGCAATACAAAATACCTCCCTAGTAGCTCAATCTGATAAGGACTATGCCTGTAGTTCAATTTTGCACACATACCACGGTTCAAATTAAAGGACCACCACTAACA